>NW_027469171.1:0-300000 GCF_051020765.1 Lasioglossum baleicum
TCTCAGTGATCGGTACCTTAACTTCATGTATGAACTAGAAGATCAAGTTCCAAATCGTTCGAGAAGGTTACCACCTTCTGTGAGAGACGAACGGCTAAATAAATTGACTCGGGGGTCATACCGGGTATCCCTGGACTAAATCCCCTGTACAGTATTGCAGCAGACTCCATAATACACGGTATAAGTATACCCGTCTTCGAAATGGAGGCTAATTTCCTTCCAAGAACGTGATGTTATACTCTCGATACAGCGTGTTAGCTTTTCGGGGGGTAAGGTCTTCTGTAAAAGGTATCACTTTGTACCAATTGGTAATGTTACGTGTCGGTTTCGCGCTCTACTTTAATATTCAAACCATGAATTAAGGTACCCATTACAAATAGTGTACTGCGGATTGACTTGCGGCATACCTGGTTTGCCTATCGGAATAGCAGGATAAATGAAGCTATTCACGTAGCCATTCGTCTCGCAAAGAAGTTGGGTCGCTCTCGAAAGGTTTGACTTTCGATTTCTCTCTTGATACATGAAAATAAGGTGTCTGTCTGCTAAAATGTCTACAAATTTGTTTCCATGGGCACTAAGCATGACACTCGCTATTGCGAGATATGTTCTTGGTAGGTAATGTATTCTGTGAAAAGAAGGATTTTATACCAATTAGTAATGTTCACCAACGGTTTGACTCCCTACAGATATATTACTAACATAAATCAAGGTATCCATTGCCGATACTGAACTGCGGATTCTCTCCCAGAGTACCCGGTTCGAATCTCAGAACCACAGGAAAGGTGATGATAATGACTTAGTTGTACGAATCTCACATAAAGTAGTTTCGTTCTGGAACAGTGTGCCTATCGATCTACTTATTCATGCATGAAATGAATGTGTCCGTCACTAAAAGGAGTAATAGGTTGTTTCCCTGAACACGAATTTAGACCATCGATAGAGCAGCTTAGGATATCGGAGGGTATGTTCTTCGGTAAAAAGTTTGAAGCTTCACCAATAGGTAATATTCGACAAAGATTTGTCACTCCACATTAATAATCGTACACCCCACATTAACGTGTTCATTGGTAATACTGCTTTGTGGAATCCCTCCCGGAATAAGAGGTCAGTGCCTCGGAATCACACGATAGCTGTATCTATTAATGTAGCGGATGGACACTCGATGAAGGAGGTAATGTTCTCGCTCGGTTTGTCCATCGATCGTCCTATTCATACTTGAAAATAGGTTGCCCCTCTGCCAAATGTCAACTAATATGTTCCGGTGAAGATTACGCAAGCCAATCGCTACAGCGTGATGGGTTCTCTGAAGGTATGGCCTTCGGTTAAAATTTGGCTCTATAGCAATAAGTATCGTTCTTCAACGGTTTGGATTCGTAGATTAATATCCGTACCGTCATTTAAGGTGCCTATAGTCAATATTGTTCAGCGCATTGACTCCGGCAATACCTGATTTGACTCTCGGAATCACAGGATAGCTGAAGCTATTGAATTAGCAGTTCCACTCCCAAAGATGGTGGGAACTGACTCGAACGATTTGATATTCGATCTCCTAATTCATATATGGAATTAAGGTGACGTCCCTTAAGTGAATAGTATTTTTAGTCTCTGAAAACGTCGTTATACATCAGATGCAGCGGGATATGCTTTCCGAGAGTAAAGCCATCAGTAAAACGTTTTACTTTATATCATTTGCTAGCTTTCTCAAACGGATTGAAGTTCGACTTTAATATTAAAACCGTTCACTAAGGTGACTATAGCCAATGCTGCACAGCGCATTTACTCCCGGAATACCAGGTTTGACTATCGGAATTACAGGATCGGTACAGCAATGGCCAATGGACAAAAGAGGTGGCACCGTTCTCGGACGGTTGGACCCTCGATCTTCTAATGCATACACGAGTTTACGGTGCCCCACACTGAAATGGATACTAATTTCATTCTCAGAATACGAAGTTATACTCTCGAAATAGCGGGTTAATTTTACTGACGGTATGGCATTCTGTAAAACGATAGACTTTATACCAATTGGTAACGCACTCAAACGGCATGACGCTCTACATTAATTTTCAAACCGTAAATTATGGTGTTTGTCGTCATAGCTGTTCAGCAGACTTACTCCCGGAATACCTGGTTTGACTATACGAATCACTGGTTAGATGAAGCTATTCACGTTGCGGTACTTCTCTCACACATGGTGGCAAAGTTCTCGAGCGCAATGGCCCTCGATCATTTAATTCATACATGAAGTTAAAGTTCCCGTCACTGAAGCGAAGAATAATTCATTCTCAGAATCCAAAGTTATACTCCTGATGAAGCAGGTGAGGTTTCCGGAACATAACACCTCTGGTAAAATATTTGAAAATACACCAATTAGTTACGTTCTAAAACGGTTTAACGCTGTTCTTTAATACTCAGGCAGTGAATCCAGGAGTCTATTGCAAATACAGTTCACCGTATTTACTCCCGGATTACATGTCTTTACTCTCGGAATCGCAGGATAGGTGATGCTATTTACTTAGCAGATCATCTCGCACAGACGGTGGCAACGATCTTGAGAGGATTGACACTCTACCTTCTAATTCGTACTCGAAGTTAAGGTGCTCGTCTCCGAAATGGAGACTAATTTATTTCCACGAACACGCAGTTATACTCCCAATGAAGCCCGTGTGATTCGAGGAAGGTAAGGCCTTCGGTAAAATGTTTGAGTTTATACCAATTGGTCACGCACTCAAACGGTTTGACGCTCTACATTGACATTCAAACCGTACATTAAGGTGCCTATTGCCCACACTGTTCAGCGGACTTACTCCCGGAATAATTGGTTTCACTCTTGGATTCGCAGGGCCGGTGAAGCTGTTGACAGCCGTGTGTCTCTCGCAGGAGGTGGCAACGTTCTCCATCGGTCTAACCCTCGACCTTCAAGTTCATACGTGAAGTTAAGCTGCCCGTCGCTGAATGGAAGAATAATTTCTTTGTCTGAACACGAAGTTATACTCTCTATGAACCCGGTGAGATTCGCGCAAAGTAAGGCCTTCGGTAAAACGTTTGACTTTACATCAATTGGTATCACACTCAAACGGTTTGAAGCTCTACTTTAATGATCAAACCGTGAATAAAGTTGTTCATTGCCAAAGCTGTTGAGCGGACTTACTCCCGGAATACCTGGTTTGACTCTGCGTATCACAGGACAGGTGAAGGTACTGACTTAGTAGTTCCTCTCTCACAAACGGTGGCAACGACATCGAGAGAATTGACTGTCTACATTCTAATTCGTACATGAAGTTAAGGTGCCCGTCTCCGAAATACAGACTAATTTCCTTCCACGAACACGAAGTTATACTCTCGATGAAGCCGGTGAGGTTCTCGGAATTTATCGCCATCGGTAAACATCTGACTTTATACCAATCGGTAACGATCACAAACGGTTTGATTCTCTACTTTAATATTCAAACCGTGAATTATGGTGTTAATTACCTATATAATTCAGCGGATTTACCCCTGTAATGACATGCTTTACTCTCGGAATCGCAGAATAGGTGAAGTTATTGACTTAGTAGTTTGAGTCTCAAAGAAGTTGGTATCATTCTCTAACGGCGTATTGCTCGATCTTCTAATTGAACATGAAATTAAGCTGCTAGTCACTGAAATGTATACTACTTCCTACCTATGAACATGGTGCTATACTCTCCACAAGGCCGCTGATTTTTTGGGAGGGTAAAGCATTCTGTATGATGTTTCACCCTACATGAATAGGTAACGTTCTACTACGACTTGACGGCATGCCTTTGTATTCAAGCCGTGAATTGAGGTGTCTGTTACCAATTCGGTTCACCGCATTTACTCCCGGAATATCTGGTTTAACTTTCGGAATCTCACGATATGTGAGGCTATTAACGTAGCCGTTCGTCTCTCATAGAAGGTGTTGTAACGTTATCGAACGTTTTGGCCCTGGATTTTCTAATTCATACCTGAAACTACCGTTCCCGTCACTAAGGTGTATGCTAGCTTGCATCTCTGAACGCGGAGTTATACTTTCGATACAACGGGTCAGCTTCTCGGAAGGTAATGCTTTCGATAGAATGTTTGACACGATACCAATAGGTAACGTTCTACAAACGTTTGACGCTCTGCTTTAATATGCATACCATGAATTAGTGTGTCCATTGTAATACTGCAATGCGGATTGCCACCCGGAATCGCTGGTTTGACTATCAGAATAACAGGATCGGTGATGGTATTGACGTAGCTGTGCGACTCTCAAAAAGAGCGGCAACTATCTCGATCGGAATGACTCGCGATCTACTCACTCATTCAAGAAATTAAGATGCCCGTCACAGAACTGAATACAAATTATCTTCTATAAACACGTATATATACTATCGTTACACCAGGTTCGGATCTAGGATGGTGAGGCCTTGCAGAAAAGTTTGACATTATAGCAATATGTTATGATGTACAAAGGCTTGACATTCTACTTTAATATTCATACCGTGAATGAACGTGTCCATTCGTAATACTGCTCTGTGGATTGACTTCCGGAATACCTGGCCTGACCGTCGGAATCGCAGGATAGTTGTAGCTACTAAATAAGCCCTCGAATCTCAAAGACGGTGGTAACGTTCTTGAAAGGGTTTACTTTCGATCTTTCAGTTCACAAATGAAACTAAGGTTCCCGTCTTTAACACGTATAGTAGTTTGTGTCCCCAAGCATGAAGGTATACCCTCGCTACAGCGCGTATGGTTCGCGGAAAGAAAGGAGTCCGGTACAACGTTTGACCTTATACCAGTAGGTAACATTGTACGATGGTTCGAATCTCTATATTATGATTTATACCGTGATTTAAAGTGTCCACTCCCAATACAGTTCAGAGGATTTACTCCCGGCATACGTGGTATCAATCTCGGAATATCAGGATAAGTGAAGCTACTGACTGAGCCTTTGAATCTCAAGGAGGGTGGTAACGTTCTCGGTCTATTTGACACTTGACTTTCAAATACATACATGAAACTAAGGTGACCCGCCAGGAAAATGTATACTAATATGCGCCTCTTAATACGACGATATAATCTCGATGCAGCGGATTGTGTTCACAGAAGGTATGGTATTCGGAGACAGAAAGATTTGGTAACAATTGGTAATATTCTCCGAGGGTTTGACTGTCTACATTAATGTACATACCGCCGATTAATGCGTCTATTGCCAAAACTCGTTAGCAGACTTTCTGCAGGAATACCTAGTTTGTCCCCCGAACCACTGTATAGGCTAAACTAATGATGTAGTCGTTCGTCTCCCACAGAAGATGGTATCGTCCTTGACTGGTTGGACACTCGATCTTCTTACCCATACATGACATTAAGGTGCGCGTCACTAAAATGTCTACTAATTTGTTCTTCTGAACGAGGAGTTATTCCATCGATACAGCTGGTTAAGCTTTCGGAGTGTAAGGTCTCCAGGATAATTTTCGACTTTATACAAATTGGCAACGCACTCAAACAGTTTGACGCTCCACTTTAATAGTCAACACGCGAATTTAGGTGTCTATTGCCAGTAATGTTCAGCGGATTTACGCCCGGAATACGTGTTTATACTCATGCTATCATTGGTTTGATGAAGTTTTTGACATAGCCGTTCATCTCTCACAGAGGTGGTAGAATTCTCGATCGGTTTGAGCCTCGATTTTCTTATTCTTACACGCAATAAAGGTGCCCGTCACTGAAATATATACTAGTTTGTATCTCTGAACTCGTAGTTATTCTATCAATACAGCGAGTTAGGTTCGCGAGAAGTTAATGCCCTTGGAGTAAAATTTCACTTTCTACGTATAGGTAAACTTCTACTACGGTTTTACTCTGTACAATGCCAATACTATTGCCAATACTTTTGAGTGTATTTACTCCCGGAATACCTGGTTTGACTCTCGAAACCAAAGGATGAGAGAAGCTATTTACTTAGCCGTTTCAATCTCAAAGATGTTGGTAGCGCTCTCGAACGGTATGACTCTCGTGTTTTCTATTAATGCGTGAAACTGTGGTGCTCGACACTAAAATGTATACAACTTAGTATCTCTGAAAACGGTGTAATACTCCCAATATAGCGAGTTAGTTTTTCGAAGGGAAAGGCGTTCTGTAATAAGATTGACACTGCACCTATAGGTAATGCTCTATATCGGCTTGTCGGCCTGCTTTTAATATTCGAACCGTGAACTAAGCTGTCTATTTACCATGCCCTTCAGTGGATTTATTTCAGGAACGCCTGGCTTGCCTCCCCGAATCACACGATAGGTGACGCTATTGACTTTTCCTTTCGTCTCAAAAAGAAGGTGGTAACGTACACGAATGGTTTGAGTTTCGACCTTCTAATGCACAAATGAAGTTACAGTCACTGAAATGGAGACTGATTTCTTTATCTGAACACCAACTGTAATAGACTGTTATGATTTATCTTATTTTTTTCAAAAATTCATGTTTTTGATTTCAGAAATTGAATTGTACATGAAAAGTGCCTTTGGAATTAGTTGAGCATATGTTTGTGACAATATTTTGTTATATTACTTGTTATATTATATGATTGTCTCCACATGTATCTTCGCTGCCGGCACGAAACGACTGGAGTCGTCTTGTGGTTGCGTTCGGTAGTTGGGAACGACACTACTTGATGGTCGTCGGAAATTACTATTGCCTTGATATTGTACCATATGCATCGTTTCTCAGTTTTCCATTTATTTATACATACTGTAATTTAATATTATATTTCCGATTATTACAAGATTCTAACTTTTTGTTTTATAAAATTGTAACTCTTTGTAAAAGTTCCTTTTGAATTAGTTGAACTTACCTTTATTAGAGTATTTTGTTAAGCCTGTTGTTATATTATAATATTGTCTGTATACGTACCAACCCAGCCGGAGCAAGCCGACTATCGAGGTCCTGTAGTCGTACACGACAGATCGAAGCGGCATTACTGTATGGTTACAGTTAATTCCTTATCCTTGATTTTGTATCATGTACATTCTGTTCCAGTTTTCTAATTATTTATAGATACTGCAATTTACTGTATTTATATTTTCGTTACTCTTCGAAATTTTCAATGTTTATGTAAAAAAATTTTATTTCATAGTAAAATTGTCTCTGAAATTAGTTGAGCGTACGCATTTATGACATTATCTTGTTAAAAATATTGTTATTTGATATGATTGTCTGGACAAGTACCTACGCTGTCGGAGCTACGCGACTGACCGGGCCTTGTAGTTGCATCCGGGAGATCGGAGGGATACTACTTTATGGTCTACGTTAATTTCATTACCCCTGCATTTGTACCGTATGCATTTCTTCCCCAATTCTCCCATTTATTTACACATACTGTAATTTAATGTTATAATGTTTTCGATTTTTTTCAAAATTTGCATTTCATATTTGATGAATTTGTAGAGTTTACTTTTACCATATTTTTTCGTTACCCTCATTGATACTTCACATGATTGTCTGAATGAGGACGTACGCCTCCAGACCGATATTGCTGAAGTGTTATTGTTATTGCGTGCTGTAGATAAGGGCGGCATATTGCATGGTCATTGTTAATTTCTTTAACAATAAGATTGAACCGTACGCATTCTTTCGCAGCTTTCCATTTATTTCTACATACTGCAACTTACTCGTATGATATTTCCGATTTTCCTCAAAATATCCAATTGTTAGTATCAAAAATTTCACTTCACATGATTGTCTGTATGTGTACTTACGCATCCGGTGCGACAAGACAAGAGTGGACGTGCCGTTGTGTTCGGCAGATCGGAGGGACAATACTGGCTGGTCTTCGTTAATTTCTTTATCCATGGTATCGTAACGTATGAATTTTGCTCGCTTTTTTTTTTTGTTTAATACTACATACCATTATTTACTGTTTTGATATTTTCGATTTCATACAGAATTCCAATTGACAATTTCAAAAATTGTATTTCTTAGTAAAATTGTATCTGAAAATAGTTGGGTGTACGTTTATTCCAATATTTTGTTATACATATTGCTATTTTATACGGTTGTCTGTATACGCACCCACGCTTCCTGCACGACCCGGCTGGAATTATGCTGTAGTTGTCCTGACATGATAGGAGCGACGCTGCTATATAATCCTGGCTTATTTCTTTAAACCCTATGTTGTAGCGTTTGCAATCGTTAGCTGATATCTATTTATTTCTACATACTGTAACTTACTGTTTTGATATTTTCAATTTTTTTCGTAATTTTCAATTTTAATTTTAAGAAATTGTATTTCCCAGTAATAGTGTCTTTTGAATTAGTCGAGTATTCGATTATGACATTATTCTGTTAAACTTATCGTTATTTTATTTGATTGTCTGTATACATACCTACGCTTCCAGTGCGCACGACTGGAGTGGCCTTGCAGTTGCATTCGTTTAAGCGGAGCGACAATACTCTTTGGAAATTGCTATTTTCTTTATCCTTAATATTGTACCGTATGAATTCATTCGCATATTTCTATTTATTTCTACGGGCTGTAATTTACTGTTATGGTATCATCGATTTCTTTTCTTAATTTCTAATCCTTTATTTCAAAAATTGTACTTTTTGTAAAAGTGCCTTTGGAATTAAAAGAGTCTAACTTTAAGGAAATATTTTTTTTAAATTTGTTGTCATATTGAATGATTGTCTGTCTGCAAACCTACGCTCCCGGTCCAACACCACTGGCGAGGACTTGTAATTGCGGTCGCCAGATCAAGCGGCACTACAGGGTGGTCTTGGTTTATTACTTTATCCATAAGATTGTGCCGCATGCAGTCTTTTGCAATTTTCTATTCACTTCTACATACTGCATTTTACCGTTATGATTTTTTCGTTCCTTTCCAAATTCATAAATTTAAATACAAGGACCTATATTCCTTAGTATACGCGCCTTTTGAATTTATTGAGTTTATGTTTATGGCAATATCTTGTTGTGCTTTTTGTCATTTTACACGGATGTCTGTATACGTTCCTACGGTACTTCGGAGCGACAACTGCTGTATGGTCTACGTTAATTTCTTTAACCTCGATATAGTACCGTATGCATTCCTTCGCATTCGTCCATTTATTTATTTTTAATACATACGAATTTTTTCAAAATTCCACATTTTTAATATCAATAACTGTACATTTTATGAAAAGTGTCATCGGAATTAGTTGAGTGTACGTTTATGACATCAGATTTCTATATTTGTTGTTATTTTAAACGATTGTGAACGTACGTACCTACGCTTCCGGAGCGACACGGATGGAGTTCTCTTGCAGATGCGTTCCGATTATCGGAGCGATAGTGCTGTATGGTCTATGATAATTCCTTTGACCTTGATATTGTACCGTGTGCATTACTTTTCTGTATTCTGTTTATGTCTACATACTGTAATTTACTGTGGTATCTCCAATTCCTTTCAAAATTTTCAACTTTTGGTTTAAAAAACTGTATTAATCTGTGAAAGTGTCTATGGAATTAGTGGAGTGTACGTTTCTGCCAATATAATGATGAAACTTGTTTTTATATTGCATAATTGTCTTTATACGTACATACGCTGCCGGAGCGACACGCCCCATATGGTCTTGCAGTTGCGTTCGCCATATCGGACCGACACTACGGTACTATCTTCGTTAACTTCTCTAACTTTGATATTGTGTCGAATGCATTCTTTTGATATTTGTTATTTATTTCCACATTCTCTGATCTACTGTTACGATATTTCCGATTTTATTCAAATCCTCCAATTTTTTATCTCAGAAATTGTATTTTTTAGGAGAAGCGAAAACATGAAAGCAGTAACATACAGTATGCAGAAATAAATGAAAATCTGAGAAAAAATTCTTACTGTACAATATCAAGGTTAAAAACATTATCGAAGACCACCCAGTAGACTCGCTCCGTTCTGCCGTACGCAACTACAAGACCTCGCCAATCGTCTCGCGCAAACAGGGTAGATACATACACAGACAGTCATGCAAAATAACAATTATATGAACAAAATATTGTCATACGGGCACACCCAACTAATTCCAAAGTCACTTTTCCAAAGAAGTACATTTTTCTATGATAATGATTGAAAACTTTGAAGAAAAATCGAAAATATCATAACAGTAAATTACAGAATGCAAAAATAAATGGCAAACTGAGAAAAAATTCTTACGGTACAAAATCAAGGTTATAGAAATAATCGGAGTCCATTCTGTAGTGCCGATCCGCTCTGCGTACCCAACTACAATACCTCGCTAGTCGTGTTGCACCGATGTTGTATGTACGTATACAGACAATCATATAAAATATCAATTGGTCTAACAAAATAACGTCGTATGCCTAAACACAACTGGTTCCAAAGACTCTTTTGCCAAGGAATACAATTTTTAATAATAACGATTGAAAATATAAAATAAAAGAAAATCGGAAATATCGTAACAGTAAATAACACTAATTGTAAATACGTAGAAAACTGCGAAAGAATACAAATGGAATAAAATAATGGTTAAAGGAATCATTGAACACCATCCAGTAGTTCCGCTTCTACCTGCGGTACGTAATTACAAGTCTTCGTGAGTCGTGTTGCCCCGACAGCGAAGGTACGCATACAGACAATCATATAAGATCACAACAAATTTAAGATGATATGTCCATACAGTTAGACTTGACTAATTGCAAAGGCAATTTCTCAGAAAATTACAATTTCTGAAATAAAAAGTTGGAAATTTTGAAAAAAATCGAATATATAATGACTGTAAATTACAGTTTGCGTATCGAAATAGAAGACGGTGGATAAAATGCATACGGTACCACATCAAGGTTAAATATTTTAACGATGATCTTACAGTAGTGTCGCTCCGATCTACCGAACTCAACTACAAAACCACTCCAGCCGCGTCGCTCCGGATGCGTACATACAAATACAGGCAATAATATAATACGACAACAAAATAAGTACAATATTTTCCTAAACGCAAACTCAACTAATTCAGCAGACACTATTACTAAAAAATTCAGTTTTGGAAGTTAAAGACTGGAAATTTTGATGAAATCAGAAATATGCTAACAGTAAATTACAGTATCTAGAAACAAACAAATCTGCGAAAGAGTGCGTACGGTATAAATTCATGGTTATAGAAATTGAAGCAGACCATCCAGTAGTGACGTCCCAATCTGCCGTACGTAACTACAAGACCATTCCATTCGTGTTGTTCCGGAAACATAGATACGTATTAAGACAATCATATAAGATAACAAAGAATTTAACGCAGTATTGTCATAAGCGATCACACAACTAATTCCAAAAGGCACATTTACTAAGAAACACAATTTCTTAAAATGCAAATTGAATATTGCGAAAAATATCGAAAATATCATAACACTACATTACAATTTGTACAAATAAATGGACGACAGGGAAAAATGGATACGATACAATATCGAGGTTACAGAAATTAACGAAAATCCTACAGTAGTGTAACTACGATGTACCGACCGCAACTGCAAGTCCACTCCAGTCGTGTTGTTCCGTCAGCTGAAGTACGTATGCAGACAATCATATACAATAACAATTAGTTAAACAAAATAATGTCATAAGCGTACACTCACCTATTTCCAAAGGCAGTTTTACTAGGAAATACAATTTCTTACAATAGAAATTAAATATTATAAAAAAAAGAAAATATCATTACTGTAAATTAAGGAACGTATAAAATAAATGAACAAATTGGGAAAGATTGCATTCAGTTTAAAATCATGGGTTACAGAAATTAACAAGGACAATCCAGTACGCTGCTCCAATCTGCCGTACCGAACTATAGGACTCTACAACCGTACCGCGCTAGCAGCGTAGGAACGTATAGAATGTGTCATACAAAATAGAATATAACATAGTATTGTCACAAACGTACACATAACTGATTACAAGGACACTTTTACTAAGTCATACAGTTTTTTAAAATGAGAATTTATAATTTCATAGAAAATCGAAAATATCATAACATTAAAGAACATAATGAATAAATAATTGGAAAAATTGGTAAAAAATTCATACGGGGTATAATCATAGTTACAGAAATTAACGAAGATCCAGTATGCCGCTCCGATCTGCCGTACGCACCTACAAGACCAGTCCAGCCGTGTAACTCCGGAAACGTAAGTACATTAACAGACTATCATAGAATAAAAACAAATTTATCGAGATATTTTCATAAACATGCACTCATCTATTTCCAAGGACACATTTCCTACAAAACACAATTTTTTATTTAAAAAATTTGAAATATTCAAAGGAATCGAAAATATTATAACAGTAAATTACAGTATGTCGAAATAAATAGGAAACAGCGAAAGAGTGCATAAGGTACAATATCAAGGGTAAAGAAATTAATCAATAACATATAGTAGCATCGGGCCTATCTACCGCACGCAACTACTTGCCCGCTCCAGGCGTGTCTCTCTGGAAGCACAGGTACGTATAGAGTCAATCACAAAATAGCAGCAAGTTTAACAGAATAATGTGATTAAGGTACACTCTACTGAAACCAAAAGCACTTATATTTGGAAGTTCAATTTCTTGAAGTGAAGATTGAAAACTTCGAAATAAATCGAAATTAATATAACAGTAAATGACAGGTAGCATAAACAAATTGAAAACAGGGGAAAATGTGCATACGGTACAAACTGAAGGTTAATGAAATTACCGTGGATCATACAGTAGCGTCGCTCCGATCAACCGAAACTAACTGCGAGGCTAGTCCAGTCGTGTCACACTGAAAGCGTTGGTGCCCACAGAAACAATCATATAAAAGAACAATAAATTTAATAAATTATTGTCATAAACGTTGACTCAACGGAGTTTATAGGCACTTTTATTAAGAAATACAATTCATTTAACTAAGAATTAAGAAATATGGAAAAAATTGAAATCATCATAGCAGTAAATTACAGTATGTATAAATAAATGTAAAACTGGGAAAAATTGCATACGGTATCAAATCAAGGTTAATGAAATTAACGAAGATCATCCAGTAGTGCAAGTCCAAACTGTCGTACGCAGATGCCAGACGTCGCCAGCGCTGCAGTTCTGACAGCGTACGTACGTATAGAGACAATCGTAGAAACACTAAATTTCAAAATTTGTAAATAAATAGAAAACTGCGAAAGAATGCATACGTAAAATATTATGGATAAAGAATTTCATACAATAATTTCGTTCAATTTCATAAAATAAGTGTAGAAAATTTTTGAAGATATCGCAAATATAATAACAGTAAATAACAGTGTGTATAAATAAATGGAAAACGGGGAAAAATACATGCGGTATAGTATCAAGGTTAGAGGAATTATCGAGGATCAGACAGTAGTGTCACTCTGATGTGCCGTATGCAACTACTATACCTCGCCAGTCGTGTCGCTTAAACAGCGCAGGTACGAATACAGATAATTATATAAAATAACAATAGGTTTAAGACAATATCGTCATATACGTACGCGCAACTAATTCCAATGGCACTTTTACTAAGAAATACAATTTTTTAAAATAAAACTTGAAAAATTTGAGCAGAATCAAAGATATCATAACACTAAATTATAGTATGTATAAATAAATAAAAAACTGAGAAAGAATGCTTACGATACAATATTATGGATAAAAAAATTAACGAAGACAATACGTTATTGTCGCTTCCGATCTGCCTTCGCAACTACAAGGCATCCACAGTCGTGTCGCACCGGCAGCGTAGGTACGTATACAGACAATCATATAAATCGATAACATATTTAACAAAGTATTGTCTTAAACGTACAATCAACTAATAAGAGTGACACTCTTCCAAATAAATATGAATTTTGAAATGTAATAAGATATCGAAAATATCATACTTGTAAATTAGAGTATGCATAAGTAAACACAGAACTGCGAATGAATGCATACAACGAGTGTCGGTGATTTTACGTGCGATACCTGCCACGAGGGCTTAAATCACACGGCCCCCATGGGCGCGGGATTGGGATGCGCCCAATCAGCGCGGTGTGTGGCGCACCTTACCACACACATACCAATTAGCCCGCGGACCGCAAGTACCGCGGCGCCAACCTTGGGTCGGCCGGGACCTTTCTAAATCCCTACTGGCTCTGCAGGCCAGCAGCAAGACGGGGTCACCTAGCCCGCGATATGGGCTTGCCACTGCCCCATCGAGGCCAACCCAAGCAACCGGAGCGGGGGACGGACCGAGGCCCGCCAGCCCCAGGGCTCGAACCGGTTCCTGAGGTACCAGCGTATGCAGGGCCGTAACAGTCATACCCCTCGTAAGGACACCTTACTTCCTGAATGAGGTGCTTGCTCACCTCGGCCTAGGTTCGGCCGACTCGGGCACCGTGGGACCGTCAAACCCATACTGCAGTGGAGCCCGAAGGCCCATCGCAGCCCCTGCGGGGAATGAATGCATACAGTACAATATCACGGTTGGAGAAATTGACGAAGACCATGCAGTAGAGTCGCCCAGACCAGCCGTTCGTAGCTACAAACAAGACCTCGCCAGTCGCGACGAAGGATAAAGTCGAAGGATAAAGGAATTGACGGAGACCTTCCTGTAGTGTCGCCCGACCTGCCGTACGCAAAAGCAAGACAGCGGCAGTGGTATCACTCCGGCAGCGTACGTACGTATACAGACATTCATGAAAAATAACATTGAATTAAAAAAAGATATTGTAATAAACGTACTCTCAACTAATTCCAAAGACTTCTTTTACTCAGAAATACAATCGTTTAAACTGAAAATTGATATTTCGGAGAAAATCGAAAATATCATAACAGTAACTGACAGTGCTTATGAATACACAGAAAACAGCGACAGAATACATGCGGTACAAAATAATGGTGAAAGAAATAAGCGAAGACCATCGAGTATGCCTCACGGATCTGACGTACGCAACTATAAGACTTCGCCAGTAGTGTTGATCCGACAGCGACAGTACGTGTAGAATCAATCAAACAAAATAAGAAAGAATTTTGCTTAATATTGTTATAAGCGTGCTCACAAATATTTCCAAAGGCACCTTTGCTAGGAAATACAATTTTTTCAATTGAAGATTGGAGATAATGAAGATAATCGAAAATATCAATGCAGTGACGTACAATATGTAGAAATGAGTAGAAAACTGCGCCGGAATGCACACGGTACAACATACAGGTTATAGAAATTAACAAAGACCATACAGCAATGTCACTCCCATAAACCTTACGTAACTGCAAGACCACTCCTGTCGTGTTGCTTTGGAGGCGTTGGTCCGTTTAGAGAAAATCCTGTAAAACAACGACAGGCTTAACAGTACATTGCCATAAACGTAATCTCACCTAGTTCAAAAGACACTTTGACCAAAAAATAAAATTCTGGTAATTATAATAATGAAAACATTGAAATGAATGTAAAATATAATAACTCTAAATTGCAGTACGTATAAATAATGGGAAAACTATTAGGAAATGCGCACGGTACAAAACCAATTTTAAAGATATTATCGAAGGCCATACAGTATGCCACTCCGATCTATCGTAAGCAACGGCAAGACCACTCCAGCAGTGTCGCACCGGAAGCGTACGTGCGCATACAGGCAATCATATAAAATAACAACGAATATAATAACAATATAACCATTAACGTAAACACAACTAATTCCAAAGCCAATTATACTGAGAAATACAATTCTCGGACCTGAAAATAGAAAATTGTATAAAAACCGAAAATATCGAAACAATAAATTACACTACGTAGCAACAAGTAGAAAGCTGCGAAAAAATCTATACGGTACAATATCATGGTGAAGGAAATTAAAGAAGATCGAACAGTTCTGTCGCACCGATCTGCCGTACGCAAGTACAAGATAACTACTGCCGTGACGTACCGGAATCGAATGTACGTATATAGAGAATCATATAAAATAACAACAAAATTAACAACATATTGTCATAAACATAAACTCCAATAATACAAAAGACACTTTGACTATGGAGTACAATTATTTAAATTCAAAATTGTAAATTTTGAATTAAATCGAGCATATCATAACCGTAAATTGCAGTATGTATAAATATATGGAAAACTGCGAATGAATGCAAACAGTACAATATCAAGGTTAAAGAAATTAACAAAGAGCATACAGCATTGTCGCTCGAATCTCCCGAACAGAACTACAGCACCAATCCAGCCGTGTCGCACCGGAAGCGTGGGTACAAGTAACCATGAACATACCGCATATTGTCAAAAACGTACACTCTATTAATACAGAAAACACTCTCACAAAGAAATACAATTTAATAAGGGGGGAAAAATTGAACATTTTGACAAAAATGGAAATCATCACAACGGTACATATGAGTATGTATCAATAAATAGAGACTGCGAATGAATGCATATGGTACAAAATCAAAGTTAACGAAAATAACAAAGGGCATGGAGTAGTGCAACTCCGATATGACCTGTGCAACCACACAACATCCAGTCGTGTAGCAGCGCGAGTGGAAGTACGTATGCAGACAATCATAAATAATAATTAGATTTCCGAAATAATGTCTTAAACATACACTCATCTAATTCGAATGACACTGTTGCGATGAAATACAATTTTAAAACTAAAAATTGAATATTTCGAAAAAAAATCCAAAATATCCTAACAGTACATTACAGTTCCTATAAATAAATGGACGGCTGGGAAAACATGCATACGGTACAATATCGTGGTCAGCGAAATTTACTAAGACCATCCAGTAGTGTCGTTCCATTCTGTCGTACGCAACTGCTATGCCTCGTCAGTCGTGTCGCTTCGTCATCGTAAGTACGTGTGCAGGAAATCATATAATGTAACAATAAATTTTACTAGGTATGCTCATAAACGTACACTCAACTAATTCAAAAGGCGCTCTTGATAAAAAATACAATTTTCAAAATTAGTAATTAAAAATTGAGACGAAAATCGAAGAAATCACAGCAATATATTACAGTATATAGAAATAAATAGCAAACCTCGGAGGAACTGCATACGATACAAGATCAGGGATAGAGAAATATACGTAGTTTGTATATATAAACTGTATGTACAAATTGGTGGAAACGGCACAGAATCAGGATAAATGAAATTAACGATATCCATCCAGTAGTGCCGCTCCGTTTGCCGAAGTCAACTACAAGACCTCGACAGTCGTGTTGCTTCGCCCGTGATGGCGCGTAGACAGACAATCACATAAAAGGACATCAGGTTTAACAAAATAATGCCATAAACGTGCACTCAATTAATTCCAAAGACACTTTTACTAGGAACTATAATTTCTTAAAACAAAAATTGAAAATATGGAAAAAATCGAAAATATTAGAATAGTAAATTACAGAACTTATGAATAAGCAGAAAAACTGGGAAGAAATGCAGATGGTTCAAAATCATGGGTAAAGTAATTAACGAAGTTCATACAGTAGTGTCGCTCTGATATACCGAATGCACCTACAGGACCGCTCCAACCGTTTCGCTCCGGAAGCAGAGGTACGTTTGTACGTTTACGGGCAATAAACGCATAATAAAAATATGTTTAGCAAAATAATGTCATAAGCGTAGACTCATTTAATTCCAATCACACATTTTCTAAGGAATACAATTTTTCAAACTAAAAGTTGGAAAATTTGATGAAAATATATAATATCATACCAGTAAATTGTAGTATGTAGGAATAAATAGAAAACTGCGATATAAAATAGGAATAAGGTATATAAAATATAAATGGGAATATATAAGGCATATAAAATAATCATAAGGTTAACAAGATATTGACTTAAACGTACACTTAACTAATGCCAAAGCACTTATCCTTAAAAGTGCAAATTTTGATATTGGACGCCGGAAATCTTGGAAAAAATAGAAAATGTGATAGCAGCAAATTGCAGTATGTATAAATAAATGGAAAAATGGAAAAAAATGCATGCGGTAAAAAATCAAAGTTAAAGAAATTACCAAAGGCCATCCAGTACTGCCGCTCCGACCTATTGTTCGCAATTACATCACCTCGCTAAAAGTGTCGCCCAGGCAGCATAGGGGTCTATACAGACAGTTATATTAAATCTCAAATAATGTAATGTGCTTAACCCTTTCGCGGCGAACAGCGCCTTTTGGCGCTCGGCTGTAGACGCTCGCTCCAAGCGAACAGCGCCTTTTGGCGCTCGGCTGTAAACGCTCGCTCCGAGCGAACAGCGTCCTTTGGCGCTCAGCATTAGACGCTTGCTCCGCGCTCTATGAGCTTGATACAAATGTTCTCCATTATCAATTACAATTTCTGTCCCGGGAGAATATAGTTTTTGGTAATTTTCTGTCAATATCTGCACTAATGACAACACTTTTTTAAGTCGATTATTATATTGTACAGAACGCTTGCCATATTCTACACTGTTCCGTCGTGGAACTGCATCTGGAAAACACCGGCGCTGTTTTCCATCAGCCGAACTCTTCGTGCCACTTGACAATCGGTCGCGGTATTTCCGGTGAATTGTTACGTTCGAAAGGGTCCTATTACTTATTTCCTAAAACTTCTGGTGGTCCGAAACACGAGAAGCTAAAATTCTACCGAAATTAGGCTCTGGCACTGAGGACTTGGCTTGACAATGGGTCAGTGGGAAGTCCACGTGTTCCACACTCGTGGACGTGTTCTCAGGCCGTAGCGCGGGGACATAAATATTGAATGACCCTACAAACGGCAAATTCTCCGGTCACCGCGCTCGAGTGACATCGTGTAATTTATAAGCACTCCTCACTTCAAAGAATGGGTTCTCTCCACCACCGTCTCGTGTGGGAGGACTTTTCTTTCCATCAATGTGAACCAAACGAGGGCCATGGAAACGCCCTTGGTCCCAAAAACGCCAATCAGGGACGATTTTCCGTGTTTGACCAATTCCATGGTTTTTCAAGACGCACATTGTCTTCCATATCTTCCACATAAATATCTTTGCATACTGTTTGAACGGCGCATTGCATTGCATCGCTCTTCCTAGTCACTCTGTTTACGCTTCGATCTTCGGATTTTGTGCTCCGGTAGAAACTCAAACGATTTTGCTTCGATTATGGACAAATTTTCAATGGATATAAGCTGCGAGAGTATGGATTCTGACCTGTCTGAAATGTTTGGAGAAATTGGATATAGAGGTAAGAGTCAAAATACATACAATAAGAGACGCCTACTGTTAAGTAGCTCAGAATCTGATTATGAAAACATTGAGGAATTACACGACATTGACCCGCGACAATTACATTGGAGCGCACAAAATTTGACTCCAAAAGTTTTTCACTTTGACGAAAATCTACCAGGAATAAAAGCAAATATTGACCATAAATCGTCAACGTTAGAAATTTTTCAGCTCTTCTTTTCCGAAAATATGGTTCAAGAAATTGTAAGAGAAAGTAACAATTATTATTTGTCGAAAACTGTACGCAGTAGCCACTCACGATTGCTGGCATGGAAAAATACAAGTGTGACCGAAATGTACCGATTTTTTACTCTGTCGATGTTGATGTCAAGAGTAAAGAAAGTGTCAATAGAGGAATATTGGTCAACGGATGAACTATTACGAACGGAAAGTTTTCCGAGAATAATGTCAAAAGACAGATTTAAATCTCTCCTACAAATGTTGCACTTTCACGATAACAATGACACAAGAAATCAAGATGTACTAATAAAAATTCGGTGCATCATCGACAGACTGCGAAATTCTTTCTCGCAAGCATTTTACCCCCATAAATTCGTATGCATTGATGAAAGCTTGCTACTTTTTAAGGGACGATGTTTCTTCAAGCAATATATACCATCGAAACGAAGCAAATTTGGCATCAAGTCATATGTTATGTGTGACTGGCATACTGGGTATATTCAAGATTTTATTGTTTATTGTGGTGCGCGCACGGATATAGGTATCAATATTCATTTACCCGAAATTGGAAAATCGGGAAATATCGTTATGGCGCTGATGAAACCGTATTTACAAAAAGGACATGTTTTGGTCACCGATAACTGGTACTCAAGCCCGGCATTATTTTCGCTTCTACATCAGAATAAGACCAATGCATATGGAACCGCAAAGAAAACCAGACGTGGAATGCCCAACATATCAGATAAATTATCTAAAGGCGAAATAACATTTCAATCTACTGATAAATTATTGGCACTGAAATGGATGGATAAAAGGGAAGTGTTCATGTTGTCAACGTATCATTCTGCAGAATATACACAAACAAAGAGAAATGATGTTCACACGGGAACACCAATAATGAAACCAAGTGTAATAGTAGATTACAATCGCATTATGGGAGCAGTCGATAAAACCGACATGATATTATATTCTATTAATACTGTCCGCAAAACTATAAAATGGTATAAGAAATTTTTTTTCCATATGCTAGATCTATCAATTTATAATTCATATATATTATACAAAATTACGACACAGAAGAAAATAACATTTGCAAAATATCATTTACACCTCATTCGAGAAATACTAGTAAAGTATCCAAAGGAAAATATATCTAGTAATAAGTCTGGAGGTCAAACCGCATCAAGAGACAATTTATTACGACTGGTTGGAAGACATTTTCCATCGAAATATACTAATCCCACAGGAAAGCGGCAGGACGGTCGGCGTAAATGTGTGGTTTGCAGCAAGCACAAGAAGCGAACCGAAACACGAATAGAATGTAATGACTGCAACGTTGGACTATGTATTGCACCCTGTTTTGAATTATACCATACAAAAGAAAATTATTAAAAATTATTAAAGATGAAAATTAATAAAGATTGTTAGGATAATAAAAATTGTTGTTATTATTATTATAATAGTTTGATGGGCTCGCCGGCCAACAGCCTCAAGAAAGTAACGCCGCGTTGGAAACGACTCGCGTATCGTGTTCTCCGTGGGTTCGATCATCCACCGCCAGACCCGGCAGCTTAGAGCCCGATTCATTTCTCAGCGCTCCGCCGCGAAAGGGTTAAAGTAATGTGTCATAAACGTAGATTCAACTAATTCAAAAGACACTATTATTAAGGAATACAGTTTTCAAAATTATAAATTGGCAATTATGAAAAACAATAGAAGATATCATAACAGTATATTATGACTATAGTCGTGTCGCTCCGGAAGCGTAGGCACGTATACACTTAATCGTATGAAATAAAGAATTTAACATAATATTGTCGTAAACGTACACTCAAATAATTCAGAGACACTTTTACTGGGGAATACCATATTTGATTCCAAAAACTGAAAATTGTGAAAAAATCGAAAGTATCAGGACAGTAAATTACAGAATGTATTAATAAATGGAGCACTAGGAATAAAGCGTGCGCTACAGTAACGAGGTTAGAGAAATTAACGAAGATCGTGCAGTAATGTCGCTCCGATCTACCGGACGCAACAAAAAGACATACCAATACGTGTCGCTCCGGCAGTGTAGGTATCTATAGAGACAATATAATAATTCAACAACTAATTCAACAAAATATTGTCATAAACTTACACTTATCTAATTGCAATGACTCAATTCCTAAAAAATACAATGCTTGTAATTAAGAAATTGGAATCTTGAAAATAATTGAAAATATCCTGTCAGTTAACTACAGTCTGTAGAAATAAATACAAAACTGCGAAAGAATTCTTACGTTACAATAGAAGGTTAAAGATATTAACGTAGGTCACACACTAGCGTCAATCCAATCTACCGAATGCAACTACAGGAGCACGCCAGTCGTGACGCTCCAGAAGCGCAGGTACGTGTGCAGTCACTCCTGCAAAGTAACCAAGAATTCATCAAAATATTGTGATATACGTACACTCAACTAATTCCACAGACACATTTACGAAAAAATAAAATTTTTTAAACCAAAAATTCAAAATTTTGAAAAACATCGGCATTGTCGTAACAGTAAATTACATATTCATAAATATATAGATAGCTGCGAACGAATGCATATGGTGCAATATTAAGGTTAAGGAAATTAACGAAGGCCATGCAGTAGTGTCTCTCCGATCTTCCGTGCGCAACTACATCACTGCAGACGCGTCTCTCCGCCAGCGTAGGAACGTATACAGGCAATCATATATAATAACAAATAGTGTAACAAAATAAAGTCACAAACGTACAATCAACTAACTCCACAGGCACTGTTGCTAAAAAATAAAATTTTTGAAATGAAAGATTGGAGGTTCTGTTGAAAATCGAAAGTATCATAACAGTAAATTACAGTATGCGTAAATAAATGGAAAACTGGAAAAAATGCATACGGCTGTGTATCTATTTAAGAGAAGTTATCAAAAAGCATACAGTAGCGACGCTCCGATCTTCCGATAGCAACTTCAAGACCGCTCCAGCTGTGCTGCTCCGAAAGCGAAAGAACGTATGCAGACTTTCACTTAAAAGTACAATATTTTTACAAAAATATTGTCATTAAATATAGCTCAGCTAGTTCCAATGACACTTATGAATAGAATAGAATTTTTGAATTCCAAAATTGGAAATTATGAATACAATCGAAAATTAAATAACAACAGTAAATTACAGTATGCAGAAATAAATAGAAAAATGCGAAAGAATTGATATGGTACAGTATCGAGCTTAGGGAAATAAACAAAGAGCATAGAGTATTGTCGCTCCCATCAACTGAAAGCAACTACAACACAACGCTTGTCGTGTATCGCCAGATGCGTAGGTACGTATAGAGGCAATAATATAACATAACATGGAATTTATCATAACATTGTACAGAACGTACGCTCAGCTTGCAGTAAAGGAACCATTACTAAGGTATACAATTTCTTATACTAAAAATGAAAATATTGACAAATATCGAAAGTATAGTATTAAGTTACATTATGTATAAATAAATGGAAAACTGCGAAAGAATGAATACGGTAAAATATCAAGGTTACAGAAATTATTGTAGACCATCCAGTAGTGTCGATCCGGCAACGTAGGTACGTGTACAGACAATCATGCCAAATAACAACAAATTTAACAAAATATTTTCATAAACGTCCACTTAACAAACCCCATTTACACTTTTGGTAGCAATTACGATTTTTATAGTAAAGAATTTGAAACATAGAAATAAGTTCAATATGCCTTTGAAATAAAGAACAATATGAAGAAATGAATAGGAAATTCAGCCAGAATGCATACCGCGCAACATTAGGCCAACGGAAATTATCGTAAACCATATAGTGGAGTCGCTACTACATACCATACGTAACTACAATCCTACTACAGACGTGTCGCTCCGGCAGCGTTGATACATTTAGAGACAATCATACAAAATAACTACTAATCTAGCAAAACATTGTAATATACGTACACGCAACTAATTCCAAAGATACTTCTCTTGAAAAGTCATTTTTGATATTTAAAATTGAAAATTTTGAAAAAAATTGGAAATATCATAACACTAAATTGCAGTATGCATAAATGGATGGATGTCTTGGACAAAATGCATACTGTACAGAACCGAGGTTCAAGAAATAAGTGATGTCCATACATTAGGTTCGTTCCGAAGTACCAAACGCAACTGCATGACCATTCCAGCCTCGTGGCTTCCTGAAGCATAGGAACGTATACAGACATACATATATAGTAATAATAAGATAAACAAAATATCCTCATATACGCACACGCAACTAATTCCAAAGACACTTTTACTAAGGAATACCGTTTTTTGATATAAATTTTGAAAATATTGAAAAACATCGAAAATATCATAACAGAAAATTGCAGTATATATAAATAAATGGAAGCCAGGGAAAAATGAATTCGGTACGTGATCAAGATCAAAGAAATTAACGAAGACAATCCAGTACTGACTCAGCGATGTACCATACGCAACAACAAAACCAGTACGGACGTGTCGCTCCGGAACTGTAGGTACGTATACAGACAATCGTATATATATCGAAGATATATACGACGAAGATATCTTAAACAGAAAATTACAGTGTGTATAAAAGTATGAGAGAATTGGAAATCACGCATACGGATCATAATACTGGTTGAAGCAGAAATTAACGAAGACCATCCAGTTGTGCCTATCCGTTCTCTCGTAGGCAACTACAACATTTCGCTGGTCGTGTTGCTGCGATAGCGTATGGACGATACTGACAATCATATAAAATAATATCAAACATAATATAATATTGACATAAACATAAGCACATCTAATTTCAAAGACATTATACTAGGAATTAAAATTTTATACGATAAATATTGTAAATAAAGAAAAATCGAAAATATCATAACAGTAAATTACTGCATGTATAAATAAATAGATATCTGGGAAGAAATGCATGCGGTGCAAAACGAGGATAACGAAATTAGCGAACACGAACCAGCAGTGCCGCTCCGATCAGCCGTACGCAACTTCAAGGCCTCACCGGTCGTGTCGCACCTCCAGTGCATGTACGTATACAGAAAGTCTTGTAGAACAGCAATAGCTTTACAAAATGATGATATAAACCTACACTCAACTAATTCCGAAATAGTTTTTCCTAAGAAGTACAATTTTTAAAATTAAAAATAGGACACTTAGTTATAAATTGAAAATGTTCTAAGAACAAATTAGAGTATGCAGAAATACGTAGAGAAATGAGAGAAATGCACAGGTTATTCTGTAAAGGTTAAAGAATTTAACGAAAACCTTTCAGTACTGTATGCAACTGCAACACCACCCTAGTCGTTTTGCCCCGGCAGTGTAGAAACGTATACATACTATCAAATAAGAAAACAAAGAATTTAACAAGATATCGTCTTAATCGTACACTCAACTAACTAGAAAGACGCTTTACTAAAAAATATGATATTTAGAATTATAAATTTAAAATTTCGAAAAAAAATTGAAAGTATCGCAACAATAAATTACAGTATGTAGAAATAAATGGAAAATAAACCAAAAATGCATACGTTAAAATATCAAGGCTAACGAAATTAATGAAAGCATTCCAGTATTGTCGCTCCGAGGCACCGTACGCAGCTACAAGTCCATTTTCGTCATGTCGCCACTTTGCGTCAATGCGCATACGTTGACGGACATAGTCGAGTCGCACCGAGATACCGTTCGCAACAACAAATCTACTCCAGCCGCGTCGCTCCGGAGAAGTGGTTGCGTATACAGAAAATAAATATAAAACAACAGTAAGTTTAACACAATATAGTCATAAACGTAAGCTCATCTATTACAATAGACGCTTTTACTACGTAATACATTCTTTCAAATTAAATATCGGAAATTTTGGAAACAAATCGAAATTGTCATAGCATTATATTGCAGTTTGTATAAATAAATGGTTGACTGTGAAAAAATACATACGGTACAAAATCAAGGTTATAGGTGTTTTCTAAGGCCATCCAGCATTGCCGCTCCGATATACCGAAAGCAGCTACAAGACAACGCCAGTCGTGTACCGCGGGATGCGCAGATGCGTAAAGAGACAATCATATAAAGTAACAACTAGTTTAACAAAATAATGTCGTAAAAGTACACTCACCTAATTCCAAAGACGCTTTTACTAGAAGCAGAATTTTAGAAGATATAAATTGAAAACTTCGATAAAAATTGAAAACATCGTAACAGCAAATTGCTGTATGTAGAAACGAATAGAAAACTGCGAAAGAATGCATAGGACACAATATTGTGGTTAAAGAAGTTATCGATGAGAAACCAGTTGTGTCGCTCCATTCTGGAGTACTTAAATACATGCCCACACTAGTCATGTCGCACTGACAGAGTAGTTACGTATACACGGATTCATATAAAATAACAATAAGTTCAACAAAATATTGTCATAAACGATAACTCAACTAATTCCGAAGGCACTGTTCCTAATAAATACAATTACGTAAAACAAAAATTGAAAATTAGGAAAAAATCTAATATATCATAACAGAACGTAACGGTATGTACAAATAAACGGAAAACTAAGAAAAATTGCATACGGTATAAAATCAACGTTAAAGAAATTAACGAAGTCCATCGAGTAGTGCCGCTCCGTTCTGCCGCACGCAACTTCAAGACCATTCCTGCCCTGTCGCGCCCGAAGCGTAGGTACGTATTCGGACAATCGTATAAAATTTCAAAGAATTTAACAAAGTATTGCCATAAACGAACACTCACATAATACCAAAGACACTTCCAATGAGAAATTCAATTTTTTACACAAAAAATTGATAATTTCGAAAAGAGTGGATGATATCATAAACAGTAAATTACACTGTGCATAAATAAATGGGCGAATTGGAAAACCTGCATACGGAACACAATACTGATTACTGCTGAAATTAACGAAGACCATTCGGTAGCGCCAATACGTTCTCTGGTAGGCAACTACAAGACCTCGCCAGTCGTGTCGCACCGGATCGAACGAGAATATACAGACAATCATATAAAATAACAACAAGCTAAACAAAATATAAACATGAAAATTTTGCAGAGAATCTAAAATACCCCAACAGTAAATTACAGTGTTTGTAAATAAATGGAAAACTGCGAGAGAATTCTTACGGTACAATACTTCGGTTAACGAAATTAACAACAGTCGTGTCAATTGGTTCTACCGAACGCTGCTGCAAGACAACTCCATTCGTGTCGCTCCAGAAGCGTAGGTATGTAAATAGACAATCATACAATACAAAATACAAAATACAAAATACAAAGACACTTTTCCTATGAAATACAAATTTTGTAAATTCAAATTTGAAAATTGTAACAAAAATAAATAATATGATAACAGTAAATTGCAGTACGTATAAATAAACGGAAAACTTACATGAAATGCATACGGTACAAAATCAAGGTTAAAGACATTATCGAAGACCATACACTATGCCACTTCGATCTGCCGTACGCAACTACAAGACCACTCCAGCAGAGTCGCACAGGATGCTACGTGCGCATACAGGCAATCATTTAAACAACACTAAGTTTAGCAAAATAATATTATAACCGTACCCTTAATAATTTCCAAAGATACTTTTCCTAAGTAATACAGTTTCATAAAATAAAAATTAGTAACATCGGAGGAAATCGAAGACATCGTAAGAGTAAATTACAATTTTTATAAATAAAGACGAAACTGCAAAGGAGCGCATACGGAACAACATTATGGCTATAGAAATTATCGGCAACCATCTAGTGGTGCCGCTCCGTTTGCCGTGGGAAAATACCAGACATCGCCAGTCGAGTCGTTTGGACAGCGCCTGTACGTTTACTGACATTCATATGGAATAACAATAAGTTTTACAACATGCAATAATCTAATTCTAAAGACACTATAGCCGAAAAAATACAATTTTCTAAAATATAAATTGAAAATTTGAGAGGAAATTGAAAATATCAAGCCAGTAAATTGCAGTATGCAGAAGTAAATTGAAATTTGCGATAGAAGGCATGCGGAATAATATTGTGGTTATAGAAATTAACGGAAGCCATCCAGTATGCCTTTCCTATCTGCCTTACGTTACTACAAGGCAAACTCCAGGCGTGTCGCTACAGCACCGTAGGTACGTATACAGCCAATCATATAAAATAATAATGAGTTTAACAAAATAATGTCAGAAACGTACACTCAACTATTTCGAATGACTTGTGCTAAGAAATACAATACTATGAACCAAGAATCGAGAATTTTGAAAAAAAAAAAAAAATGTAAAGGTAAATTACGGTATTTATATATAAATCGACGACTGGGGGAAAATGCATACGTTGCAGCATCAAGGTTATAGAAATCAACGAAAATCATACAGTAGTGTGGATCTGATATGCCGAACGTAACTGCAGGACCACTCAAATCGTGTCGCCTCGGAAGCGTAGATACGTATACAGTCCATGGTACAAAAAAAGAATACGTTTAAATAACTATTGTCATAAATGTTGAGTCAACGGAGTCAATAGGCACTTTTATTAAGAAATACAATTCTTTTCACTAAAAATTTAAAAATATGAAAAAATTGAAAATATCATATCAGTAAACTACAGTATGAATGAATAAATGGTTAAATTGGAGGAAATGTATTCGGAGCAAAATCAACGTTAACGATATTTAGGTAGATCATCCTGTAGTGTCGCTCCGATCTGACGTACGCTGCAACAGGACATCGCCAGTCGTTTTGCTCCAAGAGCGTAGGTACGTATACCTACAATCATATAAAATACCAATAAGATTAACAGTATAATGTCATAAACCTACCCCCAAATAATTCCAACGACACTCTATCAATGAAATACAATCCTTTAACCTAAAAACTGATAATAATGTAAAAAATGGGAAATATTATAGCAGACAATTACAGTACTTATAAATAAATGTAAAACTGGGAAGAAATGCATACGGCCCAAAATCAAGGTTAAAGCTGTTTACGAATATCGTACAGTAGTGTCGCTCAGATCTACCGAATGCATCAGCAAGACCACTCCTTCCGTATCGCTCCGGAAACCTTAATCCGTATGGAATCAATCAGATAAAATGACAATGAATTCTATATAATATTTCCAAAGCCTACACACAACTAATTCTAAAGGAGCTGTGCTCGGAAATAATATTTTTTGAGATAAAAACGGAAAATTTCGAAAACAAAGTTGAAAATACAATGACGGTAAATTACAGAATGTGTTAATAAATAAACAACTGGGGAACAATGCATACGGAACAAAATCAAGGTTAATGAAATTATCGAAGTCCAACCAGTATGTTGCTCCGATTTGCCGTACGCAGCTAGAAGTCTACAACAGACGTGATTGCTAGAGCAGCGCAGGTACTTATACACACAAACATATAAAATACCAATAATTATAATGACATAATGTCATACACGTACATTCAACTATTTCCAAACACACCTTACCAGAGGGATACAACTTTTCAAAGTAAAAATTGAAAATTTTGAAAAAATATCGATAATATCAAATCAGTAAGTTACAGTAGGTAGAGATAAATAGAAATCTGCGAAACAATGCAAATGGTACAATATCAAGGCTAATGATATTAAAGAAGATCATAGAGTATGCCGTTCCGATTTGCAGTACGCAATTACTGGACTGTATTTGGAGTAAAGCACCTTTTTCAGAGGGTGGAACAAGTATATAGTTTAATGTCGAGCGCCATAATTTCATGCATGAATTAGAAGATCGAGGGTCAAACCGTTCGAGAACGTTGCCACCGTCTTGCAGAGTCGCACAGCTTAGTCACTAGCTTCACTTTCCCCGTGATTCCGTGTGTCAAACCAGGTATTTCAGGATTAAAACTGCTGAACAGCGTAGGCAATAGACTCCTTAATTCACGTACTGAAGATTATGGTAGAGATTTAAACTTTCGGAAAACAATAACAATTGGCACAAAGTCATTCTTTATACCGAATACATTGCCATCCGTGAAACAAAAGAGCTGTCTGGAGTGTCGTGCTTACTGTTCACGCCAAAACAAATTAGTAGACATTTTGGCAGATGGACTCCTTATTGCCATGTTTGAGTAGAAAAATGGAGAGTCATACCGTGGGAGATCGTTACCACCTTTCTTGGGAGTCGCACAGCTAAGTCTATAGCTTCGCCTATGCTGTGATTCCGAGAATCAAACCACTTATTCCTGGAGTAACACGGCTGAACTCTATTGGGAATTGATACCTTCCAACACCGTCTGAATATTAAAATAGAACTTCACACCGTTGGAGAACGTTACCAATTGGTATAAAGCCAAACGTTTTATCGATGGCCGTACCTTGCGCAAACCAAACCCGCTGAGTCTAGGGTATAACTTCATGTTCGGAGAATCAAATGTGTGTACATTTCAGTGACGGGAACCTTTATTTCATGTATGAATTAGAAGATCGAGGGCCTAACCGTCTAAGAACGTTACCACCTTCTTGTAGAGGCGAACGGCTAAATCAATAACATCGCCTATCCTGTGATTCCGACTGTAAAACCAGGTATACCGGGAGTAAATCCACAATAAGGTATTGGCATTGGACACCCTATTTCATGGTATAGATACTAAGCTACAGAGTCAAACCGCTGTAGAACGTTACCACCTTCTTTCAGAGTCGAACGGCTGAGTCAACGGCATCACCCAAGATTGTGATTCCAAGCGTCAAGCCTGGTATTCCAGGAGTAAATCCGCTGAGCAGTATTGGCAACAGAATACTGGCATGAATACTGAAGTAGAGAGTCAAACTGTTTCAGAATATTATCAATTTCTATAAAGTCAAACGTACTGCACAATTCCTTACCGTCCGAGAAGCTATCCGGCCGTATCGGGAGAATAGCTACCTGTTTAGGGAGACCCATTAGTATACAGTTTAATGACGACACCTTGAATTCATGCATGAATTACGAGCTCGATGGTCTAACCGTTCGACAAAGTTACACCTTCTGTGAGATTCGAACGGCTAAGCCTATCGCGTCACATGTCCTTTGATTCGGTGAGCTCATCCAAGTACTTCGGGTGTAAATCCGCTGAAAAGTATTGGCATTGACACCTTAAACTACTGTTTCAATATTAAAATCGAACGTCACACCGTTTGAGGACGCTACCAATTGCTGTAATGTCGAACCTTTTTTCCTATGGCCTTACCTTGAAGTATGTATACATCCGGTTCGAGGGTATATCTTCATATTCAGACGAAGAAATTAGTCTTCCTTTCAGTGACTGGCACCCTAATTTCATGAACGAATATGAAGGTCGATGGTCAAACCGTTCGAGAACGTTGCCACCTTCTGTGGGAGTCGCATGGCTGTCTATTGCTTCACCTATCCTGTGATACCTAGAATCAAATCAGATAATCCACGAGTAAGTACGGTGTGAAGTTTGTTGACAACTGACAACTTAATTCAATGTATGAATATTTATGTAGAGAGTTAAAACGGCGGCGAACATTATCAATGCGCATAAAGTTATATATCTTACCGAATACCGTACCTTCCAAGAACCTAACACGATGTAGCGTGTGTCCTGCTTAATGTTCACGGAAACAAATTAGTAGGTATTTTAACGGGCGAGCAACACATGTTTGTTTGTACGTATCAATAGCGAGAGCCAAAGCGTTCGAGAACGATACCACCTTCTTCGAGAGTAGAACGGCTATGTCAGTAGCTTCGCCTATCCTTTGATTCCGTGAGCCAAATAAGGTTGATCGGGGGTGAATTAGCTGAAAAGTATTGGCAATAGACGCCTTAATTCTCTGTTTGAATATCAAAGTAGAGCGGCTAACTCTGAGAGGTCATAACCAATTCGTATAAAGTTATTCTCCTTACCGAATACCTTACCCGCCGAGAGCATGAACCTACTATAGGGAGTGTCCTGCTCGTTGATGGCGGACACAAATTAGTCGACATTTTAGCAGACGGACACCGCATTTTCATGCATGAATAGCAAAACCGGAACTCAGACCGCTCGAGAACGTTACTTCCTTCATTGACAATAGAACGGCTGAATCAATATCTCCGTCCATCCTGTGATACCGAGAGACTAACCAGGTATTCCGGGAGGAATCAGCTGCTCAGTATGGGCATGAGATATCCTATTTCAGGATATAAATATTAGGGTGCAGAGGCAATCCTTTGTAGAACGTTACCTACTGGTATAGTGTCACACTTCTTACCGGCGGCCTTACCTTCCCAAATATTAACCCGCTGTATCGTGGGTATAACTTCGTTCCCAGAGAACGACATTCGTCTCCCTCTCAGTGATGGGCACCTTAACTTCATGTACGAATTAGAATATCGAGCGTCAAACCCCTCGAGAACGTAGCCACCTTCCGTGAGAGACGAACAGCTATGTGCATAGCTTCGCCTATCTTGTGATTCTGAGAGTACCAGTCATTCCCGGATTAATCCACTGAACACTAATGGCAATAGATTCCCTAATTCACGGTATGGATAACAAAGTAGAGAAACAAACCGTTTGAGAATGTTACCAATTTGTATATCGTCATACCCTTGTTCGCATTCCTATCCTTCCGAGAACATAAGGAGCATATCGTGGGTATAATATCCAGCTCAGAGAAGCAAATGAGTATACATTTTATAGACGGGCACTTTCAATTCACTTATGAATAATTTCGAGAGTCAAAGCGTTCGACAACGTTACCACTTTCTATGAGATTCGTACGGCTATGTCAGTGGCATCACATACCCTGTGATTCCGAAGGTCAATCCTGATATTGCGGGAGTGAAAACGCTGTACAGTATTGGCAATAGACACCTCAATTATCGGCACGAATATTCGGGTCGAGAGTCAATCCGTCGGACAACAGTACCAAATGGTGTAAAGCCATCCTTTTTACCGTATATGTTACCTTCTGAGAAACAAACCCGCAGTATCGCGAGTACAACTTCGTGTCCAGAGAAACTAATTAGTATACATTTTACTGACGGGCACCTTAATTTCGTGAATGAATTAGAAGGTCGCGAGGTAAACTCTCCTGGACCGTCACCACCATCCCCGAGAGTCGCACAGCTAAGTCTATAGCTTAACCTATTCCGTGACTCCGAGCGACAAATCAGGTAATCCGAGGGGAAATCCGCTGCAGAGTTTTGGCATTAGACGCCTTAATTCACAGTTATAATATTACATTGGAGCGAAAAACCCATATGAGAAGGTTTCTATTTGGTATAAAGTCGAACGTTTTATTGATGACCTTACCTTCCGAGAACCTCACCCACTTGATCGAGAGTAAAACTTCGTCTTCACGGAAAGAAGTTATTATTCATTTTAGTGACGGGCACCTTAGCTGAGTGTGAGATTTAGAAAATCTAGGGTCAAACAGTCCGAGAACGTTACCATCTGCTTTGATGTTCGAGTGGCCAAGTTGACAGCTTCACATATTCGAGGATTCCAAGAGTCACAGGGTGCAGTCCGGGAGTAAATCCGCCTAATAGTTTAGCAATAGACACTTTAATTAACGGTATGAATATTAAAGAAGAGAGTCATTCCGTCGGAGAAAATTAACTATTCGTATAAAGTCATTCAACTTACCGAATACCTTACCTTATGAGGAACTAACCCGCTTTAGCCAGTGTCTTACTTATTGTTCACGGAAACAAATCTGTAGACATTTTATAGACGCGCACCTCAATTTCATGTATGAATTAGAAGATCGTGTGCCAAACCGTACGAGATCGTTACAACCTTTGATGCGAGTCGAACGGCTAAGTCAATAGCTTCACCTACCCTGCGGTTTCGAAAGCCAATCCAGGCGTTCCGGTAGATAAGCAGCTGAACAGTACTGGCAATAGACACCTTCTTTCTCGGTATGAACATTAAAGTAGATCCTTGAACCGTTTGAGGGCGTTATCAGTTGTATAAAGTCAAACGTTTTACTGAAGACCTTACCCTGCGAGAAACCAATCCGCTGTATTGCTAGTATATCATGGTCTTCAGTTGGACGAATTATTATACATTTCAGTGACGGTACTTTAATTTCATGTATGAATTAGGAAATCGAGGATCAAGCATTTCGAGGACATTACCACACTCTTTCTGATTCAAACAGCTAAGTCTATAGCTTTAGCTATCATGTGATTCTGAGAGTCATACCCGTTACTCCGGGAGTAAATCCGCTGAACAGTATTGACAACAAATACCCTAATTCACGGTACGAATATTAAAGTAGAGCGTCATACCGTTTGAGAGTGTAACAAATTTCTATATAGCCAAACGTTTTACGGAAGTCCTTACCTTGAGTGAACGTCACCGGCTTCATCGGGTAAGGTCGTGTTCAGAGAAAGGAATTAGTAATCATTAATGTGACGGGCACCTTAGCTTCGTGTATGACTTAGAAGATCGAGAGTCAAACCGTTGAAGAACGATACCATCTTACTTGAGAATAGCACATCTAAGTCAATAGCATCACCGATCCAGCCATACTGACAAGTATTGTTGCGCATATATCACGGGCCGCCGAAGCGTCCGTCGCCGTACCTCGAGATTAATCTCATACCGGCTTGCGCGTCCAGATGGTATTGGCTACAATCAAGTCCGCCACTACCTCAGGAACCATGCGGGACTTGGAAAAATCCAGCCCTCAATTCTCATGTGCCTTCCTTCACATAGATATCAATCAAATCTGATCCGTTAGGTGTTGCAATCATTATCGGATCGTGGACAAGTTGGACCTACCCATACGGGTAGGCAGCTCAAATAGCCGAGCCCCCGGGGCCGCACTACCCGGGGGAAACTCGTTTCCGGCGGGGGTCACGAGGAGGCGGAGCTGCCAGCTTTGCGCATGGTCTCAGCAGGTGGCCGTGGCCGTTACCCCTGCACCGTCAAAGTATGCCACTACTAAACATACTCCCTGCACGGACGGTAGCAGGCATTAGCGATACTGACAGTGACACCTGGTATTCCGGGAGAAGGCCGGTTAAGATTATTGGCAGTAGACACCTTAGTTAACGGTTTGAATGTTGAAGCAGATCGTCAAACTGTTATAGGACGTTACCTATTGGTATAGACTCAGACACTTTATCGATAGACTTACCTTCGGAGAAGATAACCTGTCGTTTCGAGAGTATAATCTCATGATCAGAGGAACAAATCAATATACATATTAGTTACAGGCACCATAATTTCGGGTATGGATTAGAAGATCGAGAGGCAAACGGTTCGAGAACGTAACCACCCTCTTTGGGATTCGAAAGGCTATGTTAATAGATTGACGTATCATGGGAATCCGAGAGGCAAACTAGCTTCCCCGGGAGTAAATGCACCGTACAGAATTGGCAATAAACACCTTAATCCTCGGAATTAATATTAAAGCAGACCGTCATAACGTTGTATAGCGATACCTAAATTTATAAAGTTATACGTTTTGCAGAAGATTTTACTTTCCGATGTGCTAACCCCCTATATCTGGGGTATTACTTCGAGTTCAGAGAAGCAAACTAGTGTACATTTTGGTGACGAGCACCTTAACATCACACATGATTTAGAACATCGAGGGTCGAAGCGTACCACCTTCTCTGAGACACGAACAGCTAAGTCAAATACTTCACCTATCCTGCGATTCCGAGAGTGAAGCGGGTTTTCCGGGAGCGAATCCGCTCAACAGTATTGGCAATAGGCAACATAATTCACGCTTTGAATATTAAAGCAGACCGTCATGCCGTTGTAGAGAAGTACATATGTGTGTACGGTCCAACTTGACGCAGAATGCCATTCCCTCCGAAAACTAACTCACTGTATCGGGAGCGTAACACCGTATTCACAGGTACGAAATAGTATACATTTTATTGGCGAGACCCTTCATTTCATGCACGAATTAGAAGATCGAGGGTGAAACCTTTCGAGAACGATACCACACACCTTGAGACTCGAACGGCTGGGACATTATCCTCACATTTTCGTGTGATTCCGAGGGTCAAACATGGTATTCCAGGAGTAAGTCCTCAGAGCAGTATTGGCAGTAATAGCATTAATTCACCACATGAATATTAATGAGGATAGTCAAACCGTTTGAGAATGTTACCAATTGGTATAATGTCAATCTTCTTACAGAATACCAAACGCTCCGAAGGCCGTTCGAGGGAGCAAATTTGTACACACATTAGTGACGGGCACCTTAATTCCATTTATGTATTACAAGGTGGAGTATCAAACCGTTCGAGAACATTGCTGCGTTCTTTGGGACACGAAAGGATAAGTCAATAGTTTCACCTCTCATGTGATGATACAAGTCAAGCCAGGTATTCAGGGAGCAGATGCTGCGTACAGATCCAAATCGGTGCAGAAAGTTACCTATTGGTAGAGAGTCAGACTTTGTACCGGGGGCATTACGATCCGCGAACCTCAGCGCCTTCATCGGGAGTATTAGATCGCGTTCACAGAAATAAATTAGTATTCATTTCAGTGACGGGACCTTATCTTCGTCAATGAATTGGAATATCGAGGGTCAAACCGTTACAGATCGACACCACCTTCTTAGAGAGTTGAGCGGCTAAGTTAATAGCCTCACCTGTCCTGTGATTGCGAGAGTCAAACCAGATACTCTGGGAGTAATTTCGCTGTACAGCATAGGCGTTAAAAACACTACTTCCCGCTGTAAATAATAAAGTACAGTGTCACACAGTTGGCAACGCTCCCCATTGGAATAGAGTCAAACATTATACCGAAGGCATTACCATACGCGAAGCTGACCCGCTGCATCGAGTGTATATCTTCGTCTTGAGAGAGACAAAGTATTATACATCTTAGTACACCTTACTGTCATGTATAAATTACTGCATCGAGGGTCAAACCGTTCCCGAACCTTCCAGCTTTGCCAGTAGGACGGCAAAGACAATGGCTTCACCAATCCTGTGATTCAGAATGTGAAACCACGTATTACGGGAACAAATCCGTTGTATAAGTTTGGCAATTGACACCGTAATTAACGGTTTGATTATTTATGCAGACAGTCAAGCGTTGTGAGAGCGTTAGCAATTGGTTTAAAGTCAAGCGTTTTACGCAAGGCCTTACCTTCCGAGAACCTCACCCGCTGGATCGAGAGTAGAACTTCGTGTTCACAGAAAGAAGTTATTATTCATTTTAGTGACGGGCACCTTAGCTTAGTGTGTGATTTAGAAATTCTAGGGTCAAGCAGTTCGAGAACGTTACCTCCTTGTTTGAGTGTCGAACGCCTCAGTCGATAGGATCAACTATCCAATGACTCCTAGCGGCAATCTAGGTCTTCCGCGAGTAAATCTGCTGAACTGTATTTGCAATAGACACCTTAATTTATTGTACGAATATTAAAGTAGAGCGTCAAGCCGTTGCAACACTTTACGTATTCGCATAAAGTCAACCGATGTACCGAAGGCGGTTCCATCCGCGAATATCCTACGCCTCTTGGAGAATAGATCTTCGTGCTCAGAGGAAAAAGTGAGTATTCATTGCAATGACCAGCACTTTAACTTCATGTATGGATTAGAAGATCGAGCGTTAAACCGCTCGATAACGTTGCCAAAAACCGTGTGAGACGAACGGATAAGTGAATAGCTTCACTTATCCAGAGATTCCGAAAGTGGAACTATGTAAATAGTTAGGAGTATATCCGCTGAACCGTATTGGCAATAGACACCATAGTTCACGGATTGAATATTAAAATACAGCGTCAAAACGTTTCAGATCGTTACCTATCGCTATAAATCCAAAGGCATTGCCGAAGATAATTCCCTCGGAATAAATAACCCGCTGTATCGGGAGTATCACTTTGTGTTCAGAGAAGGAAATTGATATTCATTTCAGTGAGGGGCACGTTAGATTTATGTATGAATTTGAAGGTCGATAGTCACACCATTTGAGAACATTTACACATTCCGTGAGAAACGAAAGGCTAAATCAATAGCTTCATCTATCCAGTGATTAGAAGAATCAAACCAGATGTTACTGGAGTAAATCCGCTAAACAGTATTGCCCGTAGATACCATTATTCGCGGATTGAATGAAAAAGTTAGGCTTTCAACCGTATCAGAGCATTGCCGATAGGTATAAAGTCAAACACATTACCGATAGCCTTGACGACCGAGAAAGTAACCCGCCGTATGGAGAGTGTAGCTGCGTGGTTTGGGAAACACACTAGTATACAACTTAGTGACGGCACCTTAAATTCATGCATGATTTAGAAGATCGTGTGTCAAGTTGCTCGAGAACGCTGTCACCGTCTGTGAGAGACGAACGGCTATGTCAATAGCTTCACCTATCCTGTGATTCTGGTAGTCAAACCAGGTATTCCGGTAGTATATCCGATGAACAAATACACCTTAGTTCACCGCTCGAATATTAATATAGATCGTAAAACGGTAGTAGAACGTTACCTATTCAAATACAGTCAAACATTATCCCGAAGGCCTTACCTTCCGAGAAGCACAACCCGCTGCAGGGAGTGCCATGCTATTATTCAGGGAAAGAAACTAGTAGACATTTTAGCAGACATGCGCTTTATTTTCATGTATGAATTACAAGGTTGAGGGTCACACCGTTCAGGAACGTTGCCACCTCCTTTGGGAGTCGTACGCCTGAGTCAATAGCCTCACCTATCCTGTGATTTCGAGAGTCATACCATGTATTCCGGGAGTTAATCCGCTGAATAGTATTGGCAATATACACCTTAATTCACGCTTGTGAAAAATAAAGTACAGATTCACTCCACTGTAGACCCTCACATATTGGCACGGAGACAGACTATTTACGAAAGGCCTTACCATTCCGAGTACCTATCCCGCTGTTTCTAGAGTGCATCGTCGTGATCAGAGAAACAAATAGGTCAACATTTTAGTGACGGTCACCATAATTACATGTTTGAAGTCGAAGATCGAGGGTCCAAGCGTTCGAGAACGATACCACACTCTTAGTGGTTCGAACGGCTGCGTAAAGACCTTCACCCTTCCAGCGATATCGAGAGTCAAATCAGGTAATCAGTCAGTAAATCCGCTGCAGTTTATTGCCAACTGACACCTTAATTCATGATATGAATACTAATGTGGAAAGTCAAACCGACGGAGAACATTACCAATCAGCATAATGTCATTCCGTTTACCGAATACAATACCTTCCGAGAACCTACCACGCTGTAGCAAGTGTCCTGCTTAATGTTCCCGGAAACAAATTAGAAGGCATTTTACCCAACGAATACCACATGCTTGTGAATAATTATCGACACCGAAAGTCAAAGCGTTCGAGATCGTTACCACCTTCAATGACAGACGACCGGCTAAGTCAATAGTTTCATCTTCCCTGCCATTCTGAGTGTCAATCCATGTATTCCGGGATTAAATCTGCTGGACAGTGTTGGTAATAGGCACTTTATTCACGATTTGAATATTAAAATATAGCGTCGAACCATTTGAGATTGTTACAAATTGCTATAAAGTCAATCTTATTGCCGAAGACCTTACCCACATATAAATTAACCCGCTGTAATGAGAGTGTAACATCGTGTTCAGTGGGGCGAAATGGTATTGGTTTTAGCTCCAAGCACATTAATTTCATGTATGAAATTCAAGATTGAGAGTCAAACCTTTCGAAACATGTCGACCACTTTTGACTGTCGCTATGTCAATAGCTTCGCCAGTGACTCCGAGAGTCAAGTTAGGTATTCCGGCAGTAAGTCCGCTGAACAGTATTTGCAATAGACACCCCAATTTACGGTATAAAGATTAAGGTACAGTTTGAAGCCGTCGTAGATCCTTACCTGTTGGTATAGTGTCAAACTTTTTACTGAAGGCATTATCTTCCGATATAGTATCCTGCTGTGTCGAGAGTATAACTTCGTGGTCAGAGAAGCAAAATAGTCTAAATTTTAATGACGAGTAACTTAATTTCAAGTATGACTTAGTAGATCGAGTGCCAAACCTCTCGAGAACGTTACTACCTTCTGTGAGAGTCGAACTGCCAAGACAATAGCTTCACCTATCCTGTGATTCGAAAGTCAAACCAGGTATTCTGGATATGTCCGCTGAACATTATTGGCATTAGACAGCTTATTTCACGGCACGAATATGATGGTAGAGCTTCAGACGGTTATAGAGCTTCATATTTTAGATTAGAGTCAAACTTTTTACCGATGGCCATACTTTCCGAGAAGCCCAACCCGCTGGTGCAAGTGTCTTGCTCAGTGTTCAAGGTAGCAAATTAGAAACATTTACTCCCCCAATACATGGTTTGCATCTCCGAATATCGGAATACGACAAGCTATGGACTCAGCCGTACGTCTCTCAAAGAAGGTGGTAACGTTCTCGAACGGTTTTATCCTCGATCTTATAAATAATACATGAAATTACGGTGCCCATCATTAAAATGTATACTAATGTGCTCCTCTGAACACAAATTTATACTCTCGATACAGAGGTTTACATTCTCGGCAGGTATGGCTTTCAGTAAAAGGTTTAACTATATACATGTACGTAACGCTCAAAAACGATATGTCGGTCTGCTTTAATATTGATTCCGAGCATTATTGGGTCTATTGCCAATACAGTACGGGGCACATACACCCAAAGTACCTATTTTGTCTCTCGGGATCCTGGAATACGTAAAGTTATTAACTTAGCCGTTCGAATCCGAAAGAATGTGGTAACGTTCTTGAGTAGTTTGACTCTCGATCTTCTAGTTCATACACGAAGATAAATTGCCCGTCACTGAAATGAATACTAATTTCACTCTCTAAACACGATCGTATCCTTTCGATGAAGCCGGTGTGGATCGCGGATGGTTAGGTCTTCGGTATAACATTTGCCTTTGTAGCAATTGGGAAAGTTCTCTAGCGGTTAGCCAGTCTGCATTAATATTCAATCCGTGAATTGATGTGTCTATTGCCAAAAGAGTTCCGCGGATTTTCACCCGGCATACCTGGTTTATGTTTCGGAATCACATGATAGGCGTAGGTATTTTCATAGCCGTTCGATCCTGAAACAAGGTGGTACCGTTCTAGAAAGCCTTTACTCTTGATTCTTATATTTATTCATGAAACTTTGGTGTACGTCAGCTAATATGTTGACAAATATGTTCCCGAGAACAATAAGCAAATCACTCGATACAGCGTTTTGGATTCTCAGCAGGTAAGGTGTTCGGTAAAGGAAATGACGTTGTATCAATTGCTAACGTTCCCAAACCGATTGGCGCTCCGCTTTAATGCGTCAACTGAAATGAACGTTATCATCATTCTCTGAATACGAACTCATTTTCGCGAAGAAGCCAGTGATGTTCGCGGAAGGTATGGCCTTCGGTAAAACAATTGACTTTATACCAATTGGTTATGCTCTCAAACGGTTTGACACTCTAGTTTAATATTCAAACCGTGGGGTAAGGTGTCCATTGGCAATAGATTCTCGGTCTTCTAGTTTATACATGAAGTTAAGGTGCCATCACTATAATGTAAACTAATATGTTTCACTAAACACGAACTTATACCCATGATATAGCGGGTTAGCTTCTCGGACGGTAAGGCTTACGGTAAAACGTTTGACACAATAGAAACTGGTAACGTCCTCCAACGTTTTGACGCGCTACTTTGATATATGAACTGTTAATTTAAGTGCCCATTACCAATACTGTTCAGCGGATTTTCTCCACATATACTTGGTTTGACTTTCGGAATCACAGGATAGGTAAAGCTATTGACTTAGCTGTGCGAATCTCAAAGAAGGTGGCACCGTTCTCGACCGGTTTGACGCTCGGTCTTCTCATTCATACTCGAAGTTAGGTTGCCTGTCTCTCAAATGAAGACTAATTCCTTTCTCTGAACTCGAAGTTATACTCTCGATGAAGCCGGTGAGATTCGCGGAATGTAACACCTTTGACAAACGTTTTACTTTATACCAATTGGTATCGTTTTAAACGGTCTGACTCTCTGCTTTAATGATAACGCTGTGAATTAAGGTGTTTGATGCCAAATGTATTCAGCGGAATTACTCCCGGAATACCTGGTATGATTCTCCGAATCAAAGGATAGGTGAAGCTGTTGACGTAGCTGTTCGTCTCTCACAGAAGATGGCAACGTTCTCGACATGTTTGACCCTGGATCATATAACTCATACATGAAGCTTAGGTTCCCGCACTGAAATAAAGGCTTATTTCCTCATCTGAAGATGAGGTTATACTCTAGGCGAAACGGCTGAGGTTCGCGGAAGGTAAGGCTGTAGGTATAACGATTGACTTTATAGCAATCGGTAACGCAATCAAACCGTCTGACGCTATTCATTAATGTTAAAACCCTGAATTAAGGTGTTTATTGCCAAAACTCATCAGCGGACTTACTGCCTGAATACCTGGCTTGAGTCTCGGAATCGCAGGCTTGGTGAAGCTATTGACATAGCAGTTCGCCTCTCACTGAAAGTGGCATCGTTATCTACCGGTTTGAAACGCGATCTTCCAATTCGTACATGAAGTTAGGTGCCCGTCACTGAAATAAATACTAATTTCTATCTCTGAACACGAACTTATACTCTCGGTGAAGCTGGTGAGGTTTGTAGAATGTAAAACGTTAGACTTTATAGCAATTGGTAACGCTCTGAAACGGTTTCACGCCCTACATTGATATCCAAACCGTGATTTAATATGTCAATTGCCAACATTCTTCAGCAGATGTACTCCAGGAATACCAGGTTTTGTTCTCGGAATCTCAGGACAGGTGAAGCTATTCACATGGCCGCTCATCTCGCACAGAAGGTGACAACGTTCTCGACCGGTTAGACCATTAATATTCTAATTCACACATGAATTTAAGGTGCCGTCACTAAAATGAATTCTAATGTGTTTCGCAGAACAAGAAGTTATACTTCCGGTACGGTGGCTTATCTGCCGCAACAGGAAGGTTCTCCGTAAAATGTTAGACTCTATACCAGTAGGTAACGCTCTGCAGCGGTTTGACGGTATACTTTAATATTAACACCGTGAATTAATGTGTCTATTGTCAATACTGTACGGCGGCTTTTCCCCCGGACCACCTGGTTTGTCCCCCAGAATCACAGGATACGTGAAGCTACTGACCTAGGTTCGAATCTCAGAGAGGGTGGTAATGTTTTCCATCGGTTTGACCACCGATATTCTAATTCATACATGAAATTTGAGGTGCCGACACTAAAATGGATATTAATTTCTTTTTCTGAACGCAGAATTATACTCCAGATACAGCGGGTTATCTTCTAGGCGGTAAAGCTTTCGGTAAAATGTTTCACTTTGTAGAAATTGGTAACGCTTGCAAACGGTTTGACCCGTCACTTTCATATTCATACCGTGAAATATGGTGTCCATTGCTAATACAGTTCAGCGCACTTTCTCCAGCAATCTGCGAAATAAAGTGTCAACTCCCAATTCTGTTTAAAGTACTTATTTCTCGGTTTTCCTGGGTTGACTCTCGGAATCATAGGATAACTGAAGCTATAGACTTAGCCGTTCGACCTTCAAAGATGGTGGTAACTTTCGCACACTCGATCTTCTGTTTTATACATGAAACTAAGGCGATCGTCACTAAAATGTATTCAAATTCCTTCCTTGGAATTCCTTCCTTCGCTGTCCATGCAGCGGGCTAGGTTTTCGGAGGGCAAGGTCTTCGGCGAAGCGTTCTCCAACAGTTTGACGCTCGATTACCTTATTCATACCTGAAATTAAGGAGCACGCCACTGGAATATAAACTAATTTGTAACTCTGATCGCGATGGTCTACTCTCGATGCAGCGGGTGAGTTTTTCGGAGGGTAAGGTCGTCACTAAAACGTTTGACATTATACCAATTGGTGACGCTCTCAAACAGTTTGGCGCTGTATATTAATATTCAATCTGCGAAATAAAGTGTCAACTCCCAATTCTGTTTAAAGTACTTATTTCTCGGTTTTCCTGGGTTGACTCTCGGAATCACGGGATGGGTGAAGTTATTCACTCGGCCGATTCACTCTCCAAGGGGGCGGTAATGCTCATGATCAGTCTGTGTTCCGATCTTCTAATGCATACACGAAATTATGGTGCCAATCACTAAAATGTCTACTAATTTGCTTCTCGGAACACGAAGTTATGCCCTCAATAAAGCGGGCTTGCTTCTTGGAAGGAATGGCCTACCGTGAAAAGATAGGCTGTATACGAATGGGTGAAGTTCTACAATGGCTTGACCTCCTGTTATAATATTCGAACAGTGAATGATGGTTCGGCAGATCGAGCAACACTACTGTATGGTCTCCGATAATTTCTTAACACATGATTATGATCCGCAAGCAATTCTTTCTCATTTTAATATTTATATGCAAATACTTCAATTTACTGATATGGCCATTACAATTTTTTTCGAAAGTGTTTATTGTTAGTTGAAAAAATTGTATTTCTGAATACAAGTTTCTTTGGATCTAGTTCAGTGCACGTTTATGACATTATTTTGTTAAACTTATTGTTATTTTACGTGATTGTCTGTATACAAACTTATGCTTCAGGAGCGACACGAATGGACTGGAGTTGCAGTTGCCTTCGGTATGTCGGATCAGCACTGCTGGATGGTCTTCGTCAATTTCATTAACTCTGATTTGGTTGCGTATGGATTTCATCCCAGTCTTCCATTTATATATACATCCTGGAATTTTCTCTTTGGATATCTTCGATTTTTTCCATAATTTGCAGTTAATAATTTCAGAAACTTGTATTTCTTAGTAAAGGTGTCCATGAAAATAGTTGAGTGTACGATTATGGTAATATTTTGCTGTACTTACTGTTATTTCATACGGTTGCCTGTATGCGCACCTATGCTTCCGAAATGACACGGCTGTAGTGGCTTTGCAGTTGCGTCCGGCAGATCGGAGCGACACTACTGAATGGCCATTGATAAGGTTTTTAACAATGATAGCGTACAGTAAGAATTTTCTCCAAGTTTTTCTTTTATTTGTACATACTGTAAGTTACTGGTGTGATATTTTCACTTCTCCTAAAAAATACGATTTCTGAAATAAAAAATTGGAGGGTTTGAATAAAATCGGAAATATCGTAACTGTAGATCACAGAATGTAGTAATAAATAGTGAATATCGAGAGAATGTATTCGGCACATTATCAAGGTTAGAGAAATTATCGAAGATAATACCGTAGTGTCGGCCCGATGTGCCGAACGCACATGCAAGTCGATAACAGGCGTGTCGCTCCAGAATCGTTGGTATCAATACAGACAATCATGTCAAATACCAACAAGCTCAACAAAGTATCGTCACAAGCTTAAACTCACCTAATTCCAAGAACGCTTTTACTAAGAAATACAATTTTTTTAAAATAAAAATTGAAATTTCGGAAAAAATCGTAAATATCATGACAATAAATTACAGTGTGTGTTAATAAATGGACGGCTGGGATAAAATGCATGCGGCACAAAGTGATGGTTCAGAGATTAACGAGGACCATCCAATAGTGTCGCCTTGATCTGTTGAACGAAACTACAAGACCACGCCAACTGTGTCGCCTTGGATGCGTAGGTACGAGTACAGACAATCATATTAAATAACAATATTATTAACAAGAAAATGTCGTAAACGTATACTCAACTAATTTCAAAGGCACTTTTACTAAGAAATACAATTTCCATACATAAATATTGAAAATTTCGGAGAAGAACGAAAGTATCACAGCAGTAAATTACAGTATCTATAAATAAATAGCAAACTGGGACAGAATGCATATGGTACAGAATCAAGGTTGTGGAATTAACTGAAACCGTACAGTAATGCCTGTTCGAATTGCCGTGTACAACTACAAGACCCCGACAGTCGTCTTGCTCCGGATGGGTTTGTACGAATACAGACAATACTACAAAATAACAACAAGCTTGACCAAATACTGTAACAAACGTAAGCTCAACCAATTCGAATGGAACTTTTACAAATAAATACAATTTTTCAAAATAAAATGTGAGAATTTTGAAACGTATCGGAAATATCATAATATTAACTTTCAGTATGAATAAATAGATTGATAACTGGGAAAAAATTTATACGGTACAATATCAAGGCAATAGAAATTTCCGACGACCATTGAGTAGTGTCGTTCCCGTCTGGCATGGAGAATTACGTGGAAAGCATTGAAATGAAATATAAACCAATCTTGTTACGGGGAAATACGTGGCAAGTATTGATGTAAAATATAAATGGGCGGGTCTTCGACCTTGAAGGAAGAGCCCCCTTTCTAAAAGAAACTATGTCTCTTATATTAACCAGTTAACTGTGATTGACGAGTATACTCGTCATGGAGAAGTGGCACGATTTTATGTATTGACGAGTATACTCGTCATGCGTACAAAGTAGTGACCATTGGCTATTTACATTGTAATTTTTTGAAAAATGAAACCTATTCTCTAATTTCAAAATGTTTAGTATAATTTGAGACCATGGCGGAGTGAAATGAGAAAATAGAAAATATAAATAATTTGAAATGAACTCATGGGTCCCCGTATGCAACGGCTGAAATTGCTGACCAATTCGCATAACGAATTTATTTATGTGCGATGATAACGTTTTTTAGATGTTAGCCTAAAAGATGCAAAGGTAAAAGGCAGAAGGTTGATGTATAATAGGGTTTCTTCAGGCATGGTTAGTAGTGAGACAATTGCGAGACGCCGACCAGGCGCTGAGCCTATTGATACCTGCTGGCCAAAAGTTACATAGCTGTCGAGTGGTGTAAATGCCAATTGTTTGATGTCAGAACTATGTCTGCATTTATGGAAGACATTCTTGCGACGTATCCAATTCAAAGAGAAAAATCGACACAAACTCGGCTATTTAGATTTAATGTGAGCCAATTAGGCGGGAATCATGTTCCGGATTATATACCCGCAACTTCAAAAACAACCCTATGCGATGGTATTCACACTGCTATAAACCTATGATCAGGAGGGAATCGCGTTACTGGTGTTTCATTTGCAATGTCCCATTGTATATAGTACCATATTTCGCTAAATACCACTCCACAGCAGGAATTTAAATTCTGGCTTTTATTTGTATAATATTAAGCTTTCATTGCGTTTTCAGTTTAATATTTATGTAATATATGTGTATGTTAACCAAATAAGTAAATATTAGTAATAAAATTGTCAATTTTATAAAATAAACCCATTTCGTTTATCTAATATCTTACCAGCGCAACTTGCTCTGTGATTGACGGGAATACTCGTCATAGATCGATTCTGGCGACACAAAACGGTGCGCGCTCTCAAATAAGGACGCCACAGCTGACTGGTTAATACTTATTTCGTAAAATAAGTGTAATGCCGATGTTGAACGAGTTTACATATTTAACGTAGGTTCTCAGTATAGGTATACGAATGCGGAAACGTTCCGTTTGATGTACAATATAGAACTGTTTTATTCGTTTGTGCTCGGTTTTTATACTATAATTTTCTGGTTGAGTAAGCGGTTCCTAGCCACGTGCCGTCTGGTCTTGGTTGATTTTGCTTCGGTTAATATCTGGACGATGCATCTAGTGATGCGTCGGCTGGAGTTTGGCTGGCGTCACATCCACCCCCCCCCCCTTCATAGATAGTGGTTCACTTCTGTGAAGCGTATGATGTCGGGTTTGATATGGTTGACTGATCCTTCTTCCTCTTCTATGTTTTGGAAGGTCACCCTAGGTCATCGTAGGATTGATGTAGGTACTAGTATTACGGTGTTCGTGCTTGAACGTTTCGTGATTTGGTTGTTATTACAAAATATCTTTATGCATAAATTCGCAGATATGCAATGCATTAGTAATCCTGTCTTATACAAAGTGTAACCTGTGACTAATACTAATGATATCCATCTTATAGAGGTGAGTATGGAGTGTGATACATTGGTTAGTGTGGTGAGACTGTGTTGGGTTCGCATTTTATTGATTTATTCATCAAATAGATCTAAATTGTGTTTGTAGTTATTGAAATTTGGTGTGACTCTAGGTATTATGGGTATTTTGTCTGATATGAATCCTGCTTTATCTCTCTATGTTGTATGTGATAGTGTAGTTGTTTAGTCTTATAATTGCTTCATTTTGTACTTCACCTATTTTCATTGTGTTGTCTGCGTATGAAAGTGTGCAAGGGTGTCTGGCTGAAATTATAGTAAGTTCTTCTAGGTGGAGTGTTTCGTGTGTTGTGCATACGGCCGAAATCATTATGCTATTTTCGGGTATTGCGATGAATTTGTTATTGGTTTTCATAGGTATGAATGTTAGGTGATCTATCTTGAATATTGCTGTACTGCACTTAGATTTACATACATTATCTTCTTTGCCGTATCGTACCGGTTGATTATTTCTACAAACTAAAACTACACTGGTGGTTTTACGTAGTGTTCGCAATTGTTCATTTCCATTGTTATGTGTGCGGATGTTCGTATTAACGCATATTCGTGGTTCAGAATTGGGGCCATGAATAATTCTCCTGATTTCTTGGGTACAGCGTAGTATTTTCCAAGTTTCCATGGTTCCTATTCTAATATTGCAGTTTTAATTTGGTATATCAATGTGTCTTATTTAGTTGCTAGAACTAATTCGCTAATATCGATTATCGATTGAAAGTTAGGTATGGTTAGTTCTATGAATTGATCGTGGAAAGTTGGTAATTCCACCATTGTATTTATAAATGTATCTATAGGTATGAATATTGTGCCTATTATAACCTTTCTGCCTAACGTTAACATGGGGTACATGTCGTCGATTCAATTCGCTAGGTCCGATAATATTATTTCTATAATTAATAATGTATCGATTAAATGTTCCTTATTTTCTATTTGACCTATCCTTGTATCTCCTTGATTAATTCTATCTAATACGTGTTGTGATGCTTCGTCATCTATGAAACTTCTGATTATTGGTGTTTGGTTTTGTATTATTTGTGAGAATGTATCCTGTCTGTCATAGAGCTTGTCTAGATTTTCATTCGCATGTTTCAGGTCAGTTTTGTCCAATGCTCCAAATAATGATTTAGATATGCTACCAATGTCGTTATAAATCCTCTGTTTGGTCCAAGGTGTAACAGTATTCGTAGTTTGTCCAATCGTCGTTGGAGATTATTGACCTTTGACTTTATAGTTTGATAGTCTGTAGTCTCGCAATCTGTTTGTTGCTGTTTGAAGTATTCTTTTAGGTTGCGTTTGATGGTATATTTTTGTTCCATAGTGTCAGTTAGTTCTTATATGCTCAATATTAGTGTAATTTTTGTTTCCGTACGATATGTGTACGCGGTTTCAACTTCTTCCGTTACTATTTGGCTGTGTTCTACCTCTTGAATTATTTGGTCCTTCCCTTTGATTAATTGGATCTGGAATAATATGGTTTGATTCTATTCCCGTGTTCTGTAACTAATTTATCATATATGAATATAACATAATTAGGGGTATTAACGTCGAATATCTCGTACGGTCCTAACCATTCCTGATCGAGTTTATTAGCCTTACTTTCATTATGCAGAAGTACTAAGTCTCCTTTCTTGTATATACTTTTAAGCTTGATTTTACTATCTTGAAAAGCTTTATATTTCTCTTTATTTTTTCCAGTTATTCTTTTCGCGTGTTCTATGTATTCTAGATGTCTTTGTATCCAATGTTCTACCAGAGTGTCTTTAGATAAATTAGGGATAATTGCTGTAGCAGAAGGTAGATTAGCTCGTCTCCCGAATGTTATTTCAAAAGGTGAATAACCTGTTCCTGCATGAATCGTGGTGTTGTAAGCTAGGCTAATGTATTTTAGTTTCTCATCCCTATCATTTTGTTGTTGACCAGTATTTGTTCTCAGCATGTCCTTTATCATTGCATGAGTTCTTTCGAGACTACCATATGACTGTGGGTGAAAGCTGGTGGTTTTTATATGCTTTATGTTTAACAAGTTTTCAAACTCTGTCATTAATTTACATATGAAATTCTGTCCTTGGTCGGTTAGTATGTTTTTTGTGGAGGAAAATACGTATATGTAATGATTTAAGTGGGAGTTGATTATTGATGAAACTTGTTGGTTCTTTAAGGGTATCAGCATTTGGTATTTTGTTAAGCAGTCTTGTAATGATAGTATAAACTGGTTTCCTGATTTGGTTCTTAGTAATGGTCCAATTATGTCAAGTCCTACATTGTCGTTTGGGTTTTCTGGTGTATCAGTGATGATTGCCTCTTCTCTTGGTCTTATCCTTGTTAGTTTGTTGGTCTGGCAGGTTTTGCAGATTCTTATGTATTTCGTTACATCTTTCTCTAAGTTTTTCCTATAGTATTTGCTTTTGATTAGTTCAATCGTGCGGTTTTCTCCTATATGTTGTTGTAGGTCGTGGGATTCCTTCAGGATTTGCCTGATTTCTTCTGGATTAAGTTCCTTTATACGTTCTGTTGCAAATTTTAGTCTTACCTTCATAATCTTTCATTAAGAATCTTAACATTAGTTGTATATTGATCAAGTCCAGTCCTTTGATGTCTTGATTGCCGAATTTTATGTTCTTCTGGTTTTGTTGCAGAGCTATGAATGCATGTAATTTCAGTAACCAATCTTTTTCGCAATAGTGTCCTAGGAGGTCGTAAGTTACTTGTGTCCAGTATGGTTTGTTAGCTTCCAGTTTGATTGGCGTATTCTTGCTTGGTGATGTTTTCCAGTCTTCATATGCTTCGATCAGTTCATTTTCATCATATATATTCGACATGGTTGATGGGCTTTCTAGTTCGTCTGGTAGGGAATCCTCTATTTCCTGTGTGTTTATTATTCGTATTTTGATGTTTACCCTTTCGACTTTCACTATTCGCCCCGTCAATAATCGTGATAATACGTCTGCTACTACGTTATCTTTTCCTTTCCAATATTCGATCTCATAGTCATATTCTTCTAGCCTCAATCTCCATCTCATTAGTCTCGATGAAGGATCCTTGATATTATGTAATCATTTCAATGCCGGATGATCCGTTTGTGTTATGAAGTGTTTTCCGAGTAAGTATTGGCGTAAGCTTTCGATCGCCCAAGCTACGGCTAACAGCTCCTTTTCCGTGGTAGCATAATTTCTTTCTGCGGAATTCAGGGTACGTGAGATGAAATTCCGTCCTGTGAGGGCACAGCTCATAACCATTCGTTGCTAGCATCCGTAGTCAGTTCACATGTCTTGTTAAAATCCGGGTATTGTGGTATGGGTTGCTCGCATAGTTTACTTCTTAAAGTGTTAAATGCAAATTGTTGTTCTTCCTTCCAGTGAAAGGGTGTTTCCTTTTGGGTTAAGATTGTTAGGGACTTCGCGATTTTGGCAAAGTTTTTAATGAATTTATGATAGTATCCAACTAATCCGTGAAACGATTTTACCTTTGTTATGATCGTAGGATTGGGAAAATTTTTTATTGATTCTATCTTTTTGGGATTTGGTTTAATTCCGTCTTTAGTGATGATATGTCCTAGGTATTCGAGTTCAGGTTTCAGGAATTCACATTGGTCAGGCTGTATCTTCAGTTCAACTTCCTTCAGTCTGTTAAATACTATTGCTAGGATGCGATTGTATTCGTCTATAGTGTTCCCAAATATTACTATATCGTCTAAATATACAAAGCAGTATTTGTCAATCAGTCCTCGTAATACGTTGCCCATTATTCTTTGGATTGTGGCTGGCGCATTCTATAGACCGAAAGGCATTCTTTTGTAGTGTAAATGTCCGTCCGTCGTGCTGAAGGCAGTGTATCTTTTGTGGTTGGGGTTCATAGGTATTTGATGGAAGCCTGAGGAGAGGTTCAATGCACTGAAGAATTTAGCATTTCCGAGGTGGGCGAATATGTCATCGGCTTGCGGAAGTGGATATGCATCCTGATCGGTGATCTCGTTTAACTTTCGAAAGTCAATCACAATTCTCCATTTTTGTTTGCCAGACGCATCTAGTTTTTTTGGACACTACCCAGACTGGTGCGTTATAAGGTGAATCAGAATCTTCTATTATACCTTTATCTAACATTTCTGTAATTTGGATTTGGATCTCTTTTTTGTGGCATTCCGGAGCTTTGTATGTCTTAATATTGACGGGTCTGTCTGTTTTTACGAATATGTTGTGTTCGGTTAATGTGGTACAGGGTAAAAGATATTATGATAAAGGCATTTAATTCTCTTAATAGATTCTCTGAAAACTTCTTCTAAGTGATCGAGTCTAAGCTTGGTCAATAGTTCAGTGATTTTGGGATTATCTGATTCTATTTGACTTTTATTCTCAGTTTGAATATCATGCTCACCATTATTAAAGAAACAAACACGATCAGGTTCATTGTTGAGCTTAACTACGTAGATAACTGATCGTCTGCTGGGGACGCGCTGGGTGGTCGGAGTCGTCTGTAATTCAAAGACATCGTTATCAAGTTGGAGTTGCTTGTTACAGATTGTGTATTGATATTTTTCTAGAAAGGGTAACCCTGTCATTCCGTCTTCTATCAATGGGAAGTTGTCCTCTACTATTAGTAATTCGTGTGTTAACTGCCTATCTTTTATCGGTGTTTAGTTAGAGATTTTGTATTTCGTGGAACCTAATTGAATTATTTTATCTTGTTCTAACTTTATCGGGTCTTTGACCAGTTCTCTCTTGATGAGGTTGGCTCCGGCTCCGGTGTCATTGGGAAATCTTCCCCGTCGGTGGGTTCCCGGGAATCTTGTTTCAATGCATCGTAGCTCACATGGCGTGTAATATAATCTTCTTGTCTCAGGTTGTCTACTCTTGGTGGAATTTTTCCTGTCTGGACTCCATGAAAATTCGTGATCTTTAACAGGTAACACTTTTACTTCTGGTTTCCTATTTTTTGGCAATGCCCGCAGCGTATCGGGTTAATTGTCAGTCTATTAGTCTCGGTGTATGTTGTAGGTCTCGGATTCTCTCTGTATTCTAGGTTTGGTTTTGTCATGGGCCTTGATGATGGTGGAAGTCTAGGTATGTTCTGGTTTCGTTTTGACTCTTTAAGCCATGCTTCTATGTTACCTGCTTCCTGTTGGGCTTCATTGATTGATCCGGGTTTCATAGGAAGTACTAGCTGAGCTATTTCCACACGCATAATGCAAATGAAGAATCTTATAGCCTCATGTGTCTCTTCTTCCAATGCTATGTTCCTAGCAGTCGGGTTTCAATGCTTAGCTTGAATGGCGTACCCCTGCTCTCTTAGACTCTGATGAAAGCGATTTGCATGAGACTGCACACTTTCGGTTCGTCCTTGCTTCGTTTGTTGCATCCTACTCTGGCTTCCGCTTTTGGTGCTTGTTATCGGAAGTTGTGATCGTAATGATTCGTATAAATCTTCGTAGGTATTTATCTGAAAAAACTTAATGGCCTTCTCTGCTTGACCGACTATTTTTCCTGCTATTATCGTCCGTAGAAGCATTGGTTGTTCGAATGTTCTGTTTCTTGCGAAACTTACCGTTTTGATGAACTCTTCTGTCCCGATGTCGTTCTCTCCGTTCAAGTTTTCCACGCTTCGCAAAGCTTTGGTTGGGTTCATCAGTACTGGTTCGTGCGTTGTGTTTCTCGTTGGTTGGTGTTCTGTAGGTAGGGCGGATGGGAGTGGTATGCTTGTTTCATACCCAGTTATGCCGGTCGATGTTGTTTCGTCTTCAGTGAGACTTGGTTCAGTCCGGGGTATGCTTTCTAGTGCGATGATCCCCATAGTGCTTGCGAGTCCCAGTAATTCCAACTGTTGGGCTCGGAACTTTACATGTAATTTCTTTATTACTTCTGTTAGGCTCGATATCGCAGGGTTGTGAGATATACTTCGCTTACCGTTAGTCTCGTGTTGTTCCTCAAAGCCGCTTATTGATACTTGCATTCCTCACAATTGTTTAAGCATGGTCTCTTGAGTCGCGAGTATTTTATCTCATGCGCTTTCGGTTACTTGGTCTATAGACATATTTGAAAATTTTTTTACCTCGGTTCTCTGCAAGTTCCCTGAAGGTGCGACCTTGGTCCGGTTTTCTCCTTGCTCCTTGAAGAAAGTTTTTCCGTTGATCCTCGGGTGGATATGCTGGTGTTTGGCGTATCCTATCCTGGCTGGACTGCCAATTTTGTCACGGGGAAATACGTGGCAAGTATTGAATCGAAATATAAACCAATCGTATCACGAGGAAATACGTGGCAAGTATTGATATAAAATATAAATAGGCGGGTCTTCAAGCTTGGTGGAAGAGCCCCCATTCTAAAAAAAACTATGTTTCTTATATTAATACTTATTTCGTAAAATAATCGTAATACCGATGTTGAACGAATTTAAATATTTAATGGAGGTTTTCAGAATAGGTATACGAATGCGGAAACGTTCCGTTTGAGGTAAAATATAGAACTATTTTATTGGTTTACGCTTGGTTTTTATAATATAATTCTCTGGTTGTGTCAGCGGTTTCCAGCCACGTGCCGTCTGGTCTTGGTTGATTTTGCTACAGTTGCTGCCTTGGCGATGCGTCTAGTGATGCGTCGGCTGGAGTTTAACTGCCGTCTCGCGTCTACGGAACGCAACTACAAGACGACTCCAGTCGTGTCGTGCCGGCAGCCAAGGTACACATGGAGATAATCATATAAAATAGCAGGAATATATCAAAATGTTGTCACAAACGTATGCTCAGCTAATTCCAAAGACACATTTCATGTACAATACAATTTCTGGAATTGAATATTTGAAATTTTGAAAGAAGCCTAAAATATCGTAACAGTAAATTATAGTATATAGGCATCAACAGAAAACAGAGAAGGAATGCAAACGGTACAATATCAAGGTCAAGGAAATTAACAGAGACCAAACGGCACTGTCGCTCCTATCTAGCGAACACAACTACAAAACCAATCCAGCCATGTTGTACCGGACGCGTAGGTACGCATAAGACAATCATATTATGCATCAACAACCGTGACAGAAAATTGTCATATATGTACACTCAACTAGTTCCAAAGACACGTTTACTAAGAATTACAAATCCCTATACTAAAATTTATAATTATGCCAAATCGAAAATACCATAACAGTGAATTACAGCATATAAAATTTAATAGATGACTACGGAAGAATTAATACTGTACAATGTTAAGGTTAAAAATATATACAAAGACCATACAGAAGTGACGCGCCGATCTAATGGACGCTACTACAAGACCACTGGAGCAGTGCGGCACTGGAAAAGCAGATACGTATACAGACAATCCTATAAAATACCCAAGTGCTTAATAACATATTGTCATAAACGTACACACAATTAATTCCAAAGACACTTTTATTAAGAAATACAATTTTTCTTTACAAGAAACAGAAAATTTTGAAAAAAAGAAAATGAGAATATGAAAACAGCAAGTTACAGTACGTAGAAATAAATTTAAATCTGCGAAGGAATATGAACGATACAATGTCGATTTAAAGAAATTAACAAAGACCATATAGCAGCGTCGCTCCGATCATGTGAACGCAACTACATCATAATTCCAGCCGTGTCGTACAGGAAGCGTATGTGCGTATAGAGACAATCCTATAAAATAGCAAACAATTTACCAAAATATTGTCATAAACAATCATTCTACAAATTCGATGGCACTTGTTCCAAAAAATGCAATTGTTAAAACAAAATGTTTGAAGTTTTGAAAAAAAAAATGGGAAATGTCATTACTGTAAACTACAGTATGTATAAGAAATTGGAAAACTGGGGAAAATGATACCGGTACATAATCAAGTTTAAAGAAGTAAAGGATGGTCTTCAAGTATGCCGCGACGATCTGCCTTTCGCGACTGCAAGACCACTCCAGTCGTGTCGCACAGGATGCGTATGTACGTATACAGGCAATCGTATAAGACAACAGCAAGTTTTACAAAATAATGTCACAAACGTACACTCAACCAATTCCAAAGACACTTTTACTAAGAAATACGTTTTTTGAAATTAAAAACTGGAAATTATAAGAAAAATCGAAAGTAACGTTAAAGTTAATTGCAATATATAACATGAGGGTAGACTGCGAAGAAATGCATACGGCACAAAATGAAGGATGAAGGAATTAACCATGACGATCCACAGTGCCGCCCAGATGTACCAAAGGCAACTGCAAGACCACTCCTGTCGTGTCGCTTGGGAAGCGTAGATACGAATTACAGACGTTTGTATAAAATAACAGAAAGATTGAGCACATATTGCAATAATAGTACAATGTACTAATTCCAATGACACTTTTCCTAAAAACCATATTTTTTGATATTAAAAACTGGTAATTATGAGAAAAATCGAAAATATCGTAACGGCCAAATACATTATGCAGAAATAAATATATATCCGAGATGGAATGCTTGCAGTACAATATTGAGGTTAATCAAATTAACGAAGCCCACACTACAGTGTGGCTCCAATCTACCGTTCGCAACTACCAGACCGCAACAGTCGAGTCACTCCGGATGCGTATGTGCGAATACAGACAATCGTAAAAGGTAACAATATGTTCAACAAAATGAAGTCATCAATCTCCACTCATTTAATTCCAGCGGCACATTTACTAAGAAATACAGTTTCTGAAAATAAAAATTTGAAATTTTGAAAAAAATTGAAAATATCACAACAATAATTTTCTGAATCCATAAATAAATGTAATTCTTGGAAGAACGCATGCTGTACAATCTCAAGACTTAATAAATTCACCTAGATCATCCAGCAGTGCCTCTCAGATTTGCGGAACGCAACTAGAAGACCACAACATTCGTGTTGTTTCGGAAGCATAGGTACTTATGCTCACAATCGTATAAGATAAAAAAAAGATTAAAAAACTGATGTCACAAACGCACACTGAACTAATTCCAAAGTCACTTTTACTGAAAATTACAAATTTTTAGACTATGGATTAAAAGCTTTTAGAAAAACTGAAAGTATCAATGCAACAAATAAGATTCTGCATAAATAAATGGAAGACTGGGAAAAAATGCATACGGTACTACATCAAGGTTAAAGAAATTAACAAATACCATACAGTAGTGCCGCTCCAATCTGCTCTACGCAACTGCAATACATCGCCAGTCGTCTCGCTCCGGCATCGTAGTTACGTAAACAGACCATGAGAAAATATCGTAAGATATAACAAACCATTACCATAAACGTACACTTAACTAATTCCAAATAAACATTTCCTATGAAATACAATTTTACAAATTAAAATTGGAAATCATGAAAAAAGTCAAGCTATCATAACAGTATATCGCATTATGCCGAAGTAAATAGAAATTTGCGAAAGGTTGCATACGTTACAATATTGTGGTTGGAAAGCTTAACGAAGATCATGCAGTATGCAGCTTCGATCTGGCGATCGCAGCTACAAGACCACTTCAGCGGTGTCGCTACAGCACCGAAGATACGTATACAGACAACCGTGTAAAATGACAAAAAGCTTATCAAGATATTTTCATAAACATAAACTCATCAAATTCAAAAGGCGGGTATACTAAATGATATAGGTCCTTGTATTTAAATTTATGAATTTTGAAAAGAATTGAAAAAATCATAACAGGAAAATACAGTATGTAGAAATGAATAGAAAATTGCAAAAGAATGCATACGGCATAATCTTATGGATAAAGAAATAAACAAAGACCATCCAGAAGAGCAACTTCGATCTGGCGTTCGCAACTGCAAGTCCTCGCCAGTGGTGTTGGTCCGGGATCGCAGGTTAGCATATAGAAAGTCATATAAAATAGCAATATGTAACAAATAAATGACATTAGCATACACACAAGTAATTACACAAACACCTTTATTAGGAAATAGAATTTATTATAATAAAAATTAAAAATTTGGAAGAAAATCGAAAATATTAGGACAGTAAATTGCAGAATGTATAAATGAAGTAAAAATTGGGAACAAATGCATAGAAATAAACAGAAAACTGCGAATGAATGGTTAAGGTACTATATTGAGTATATAGAAATTTACAAACACTATACAGTTGTGTAGCCCTGACCTACCGAACGCAACTACAGGGCCACTCAATTCGTGTTGCTGCAGAAGCATCGATTTGTATTCAGACAAACATATTATACAACAGAATACAATTGAAAAGGCACTTTTACTAAGAAGTACAAATTTTTAATTTAAAAACTGGAAATTATGAAAAATCGAAAATAGCATAACCGTAATATGCAGCATGTAAAAATAAATGGACGACCGGGAAGAGGTCCATACGGTACAGTATTATGGCTGAAGAAATTAACGAAGCTCGTAGAGTAGTGTCGATCCCATATACCGATCGCTACTACAAGATCACTCCACTCGTGTCGCGCTGTAAGCGAGGTACGAATGCAGAGAATCATATAAAATAAGAAGAAGCATAAATCGATATTTTCATAAATGTAAACTCAACTAATTCCATAAACACTTTTCCTAAAGAATACAGTCATTGAAATTATAGATTGGAAGTTATGAAACAAATCGAAAATATCGAAGAAGTGAATTGAAGTATGTGTTAATAAATGGATGGCTGGGATAAAATGCTTACGGCACAAAGTTCTGGTTATGAAATTAACGAGGACCATCTAGTAGTGTCGCTCGGATCTGTTGAACGCAAATACAAAATAACTCGTAACCTGTAGTATCGGTGGCGTACGTATACACGTATACAGACAATCATATACAATAACTATAGGTATAATAAAACAGTGTTATAAACTTACACTCAACTCATTCAATAGACAAGTTTCCTCATTAATACAATTTTTGTAAATAAAGCCTGGAAATTATGAAAAAAAATCGAAAATATCATAACTATAAGTTAGAGTATGTAGATGTATATAGAAAAATGAGAAAGAATTCTTACGGCACGTTATTATGGTTAATCATATTAACAATGAGCATAAATTATTGTCACTCTGACCTACCGTACGCAACTAGAATAACATTCCAGTCGCGTCGATCTGCAGCGTATGTTTGTGTACAGACAATCGCATTATGCAACAACAAATTCAACAAAATATCGGCATAAACGTACACGTAACCAATTCCAATGACACTTTTTCCAAAAAATATAACTCTTGAAATTAAATATTGGGAATTTTGAAAATGATCGAAAATATCATAACAGTAAATTACAGTAAGTATAAATAAATGGGAAACTGGGAAAAATGCATACGTTACAAAATGAAGGTTAAAGACAATATCGTAGGCCATACAGCAGTGCCGCATCGTTCTGCCGTACGTTACTACAAGACCTCGACAGTCGTGTCCCTCATACAGCGTAGGTACGTATACAGACAATCATATTAAATACGAATAAGGTCAACATTATAATGTCATAAATGTAGGCACAACAAATTCCAAAGATGCTTCTACTATCAAACTCAATTTTTTCGACGATAAATTGAAAATATCGAAGAAACTCGAAAATATCGTAACAGTAAACGACAGTATATATAAATAAATGCAGACTGAAAAAAATGCTTGCGGTACAATATTTAGATTAGAAAAATTAACCATGACCACACAGTACTGCTGCTTTGCTCAGCCCTACACAGCTACAAAACATCACCAGTCGTGTTACACTGGCACAGAACGATCGGATAGAGACAATCATATAAGATAACAATAAGTTTAACAGAATAATGTCATAAACGAATACTCGACTAATTCTAAAGACACTGTTACTGGGAAATACAATTTCTTAAAATTAAAATTGAAAATTACGGAAAGAAAATCGAAAATATCACAACTGTAAATTACAGTATGCATAAGTAAATAGAAAACTGTGAAAAAATATATACGGTACAAAATCAGGGCTAAATTAATTAACGAAGACCATCGAGTAGTGCCGCTCCGATCATGTGATTGCAACAACAGCATAATTCCGCCGTGTCGTGCAGGGACCGTAGGTGCGTATACAGACAACCGTATAAAATAACAATATGTAGATGAAAATATTGCCATAAACGTACACACAGCTATTTCCAGATAGAATTTTACCATGAAAAACAATTTTTTAAATTATCAATTGGAATTTTGGAAGAAATCGAGAATAACAAAACAGTAAAGAACGATATGTAGAATTAAACAGAAAAGGGAACAAAATGCATACGTTACGATACCCATGATTAAAGAAATAAACAAAGACCAGCCAGTATTGTCTCTCCGATCAGCTGAACTCAATGGCAAGTCCACGTTCGTCTTGTCGCACCGGATGCGTAAGTACGCATAGAGGCAATCATATAAAACAACAATACGATTAGCAAAATATTGTCATAAACGTACACTCACATAATTCCCAAGACACATTTACTGAGAAATACAGATTCTGATATTCACAATTCAATATTTGGAAGAAAATCCGAAATACCATACGCGTAAATTGTAGTATGTAGAAATAAATAGAAAACAGTGAATGGTGCATACGGTACAATATCAAGGTTAAAGAAGTTAACGTAGATCATACCCTAGTTTTGCAACGCTCTACCGAACGCAAATACAGGATCACTTCAGCCGTGTCGCTCCGACAGCATATTTACTTATACAGACAATCATTTGGAATAACAATATTTCTAACGAGATAATGTCATAAACGTACACTCAACTAATTTCAAAGGCACTTTTACTATGAAATACAATTTTTTAACATAAAAATTGAAAATTTCGAAGAAGTACGAGAATATCACAACAGTAAATTACAGTATCTCTAAATAAACAGAAAACTGGGACAGAATGCATATGGTACAAAATCAAGGTAAGGAATTAAAAGAAACCACACAGTAATGCCGCTTCGAGCAGCCATGAACAACTACAAGGCATCGACAGTCGTCTTCCTCTGGCTGGCTTGGTACGAATACAGGCAATAGTATAAAATGACATGCTTAACAAAATACTGTAATAAACGTAAGCTCAAGTAATTCAAAAGGAACTTTTACATGGAAATACAATTTTTCAAAATAAAAAGTGATAATTTTGAAATGTATCGAAAATATCGTAATATTAAATTACAGTCTGTATAAATAGATTGAAAACTGGGGTAAGAAGCATACGCTTCAGTATCAACGCGATAGAAATTTCTGACGACCAATATGTAGTGTCGTTCCCGTCTACCGAACGCAACTACATGACAACTCCAGTCGTGGTGCCGGCAGCGAAGGTACATATGGAGACAATCATATAAAATACCAAGGAATATAAGAAAATATTGTCACAAACGTATGCTCAATTAATTCCAAAGGCACTTTTCATGTGCGTCAAAATTTCTGAAATTAAAAATTTGAAATGTTGAAAAAATCTGAAATATCATAACAGTAGATTACAGTGCGTGTTCAGATAATGAAATTAATCTCCATTTCAGTGACGGGCACCTTAACTTCATGTGTGCATTAGAAGATCGAACGTCATACCTTTCGAGAACGTTACCACCGCCTGTGGGAGACGACCTGCTACGTCAATAGCTTCACCTATCCTGTGACTCCGATAGAAAATCCAGGTATTCTGGGAGTAGTTCCGCTTATACAACCTATGATACGGTATAAATGTTAAAGTATAAATTCAAACCATTGTAAGACGTTCGGTACTAGTACAGAGTCAAACTCTTCACAAAAGGCCTTACCTTCATGAAGGTGTCCCACTGTATCGAGACTATAACTTCCTGTTCGGAGAAGCAAATTAATATGCATTTTAGTGACAGAGTCCTAAATTTCATATATGAATTATAAGTGACGGTGTTCAAATCACTCGAGAACGTGATCGCCCTTTTCGAGAGTCAAACTCCTGAATCACAAGCTACACCCATCCTGTGAATCCGAAAGTCAAACCGGGTATTCTGGGAGCAAGTCCGCTGAACAGTTTCGTAACTGGATACATTAATCCAAGCTTTGAATATTAAGGCAGAGAGTCAAACCATCGGAGAACATTATCAATTTGCATAAAGACATTCTTTATACCAAATATCTTACCTTCCGTGAACCAAACCCGCTTCATCGAGAATATAACTTTGTCAACTAGGAAGCAAATTATCTTACATTTTGGAGACGATACGCTAAATTTCACACGTTAATTAGAAGATCGAGGGTAAAACAGTTCGAGAACGATACCTTCACACCATAAGCGTCGAACTGCCAAGTTAATAGCTTCAATTATCCAGGGATTCCGATAGTCAAACTATGTACACCGGGGGTGAGTGCCCTGTACGGTATTGAAAATAGACACCTTAATTCACGGTATGAACATTAAAGCTGACTGTCGTACCGCTGTAGAACGCTGCCTATTGCTATGGAGTGAAACCATCGGTAAAACGTTTGACTTTACGCAAATTGGTAACGTTATCAAACGGTTTTACGCTATACCTTAATATTCAAACAGTGACCTAAGGACTCGATTGCCAATACTTCTTACTCGACGTACGCTCGGAATACCTGGCTTGACACACGGAAGCACAGGATATATGAATCTAATACTTAGTCATTCGGATTTCAATGAAGGCGGTAACGTTCTCGAAAGCTTTGACACTTGGTGTTTATACGTATACACGAAAATGTGATGTCCCTTTGCAAAATGAACATTAATATGTCTCCGCGAACATTAAGCAGGACACTCGCTTCAGCGGGTTGTGTTCATGGAACGTAAAGTATTCGGAAAAAGAACGACTTTTTACGAACTGGTAATGTTCTCCGACGGTTGTACTCTTTACCTTAACGTTCATACAGCAAGACAAGGTGTCTATTGCCAATACTCTTCATAGGATTGACTCCCGGAAACCTAGTGTTACACTCGGAATCACATGATAGGAGCAGCTGTATACTTAGCCGTTCTACTCTCACGGAAGGTGGTAACGCTGACGAACGGTTGGACCCTCGACCTTCTAATTCATACATGCAACTAAGGTGTCCGTCACTGAAGTGCAGACTTATTTCTTTCTCTGACCACGAAGATATTCTCTCGAACCAACGGGTTTGTTTTTCGGAGGGTTAGGGCTTCAGTAAAGCCTTTGACTTTATAGCAATTGTTAACGTTCTCCAATGGTGTGCCGCTCTATCTCAATATTCAAACCGTGAAGTAAGGTGTCTGTGGCCAGTAATGTGCAGTGCATTTACTCCCGGAATACATGTTTGACTTTCGGAATCACAGAATAGCTGTAACTATTGACTTAGCGGTTCGATTCTCAAAGGAGGTGGTATCTTTCTCCATCGGTTTGACTCTCGGTCCCCTAATTTATACATGAATATATGGTGTCCCTTATTAAAGTTTTGTTGTAATTTGTTCCACTGAACACGGTGTTATTCTCTCGATACAGCGGGTTAGGTTCTCGGGCGGTAAGGCTTTTTATAACAAGATTGGCCGTGTACCAATTGGAAATGATCACCGACGGTTTGACTCTCTGCCTTAATATTCATGCAGCTTTATTAAGAACTTTTATTGCCCGCAATGTTCATATGATATGCTCCCGTTATACGTGGTTTGACTCTAGGTACCATAGGTTAGGTGAAGCTATTGACGGTAGCTACTCTCAAAGACGGTAGTCACGATCTCGAATTGCTTGACACTCGACCTTCTTATTCATACATGAAATTAATGTGTCCGTCACTAAAATGTACACAAACTGGCTTCTCTGAACATGAAGTTATACTCTCAATAAAGCTGGTTAGCTTCATGGAAGGTGCGGCCTTCTGTGAAAAATTAGACTTTATACCTATGGATAGCGATACACAACAGTGTGACTCAGTACTTTAATATTCATACAGCGAAGTTGTGATTTTAATGTCGTAACATTTCAGCGGATTTACTCCCGGAATACCTGCTTTGGTTCTCGGAATCACAGCATAGGTCAAGCGTTTGACTTGCCCGTTCGGCTCTCAAAAGAAGGTGGTAACATTCTCGAAAGGTTTGTCCCTCGATCTTCCAATCCATACATGAAATTAAGGTGTCCTTCACTGAAATTATTACTGGCTTCCTTCTCTGGACACGATGATATTCACTCGATACGGCGGATTAGCTTCTCCGAAGGTAGGGCTGTCGATAAAATGCTTGGCTCTATAGCACTAAGTAACGTGCTACATCGGTTCGACTTTCCCCTTTAATATTTAAACCGCGAATTGTGGTGCCTATTGCCAATACTGTTCAGCGGACTTACTCCAGAAATACCACGTATGACTCTCGGAAACAACGATGTGTGAAGCTATTGACTCAGCCGTTCGACCTACAAAGATGGTGTTAACGTTCTCAAATTGTTTGAGATGAAAATTGTTAGAAGAGATGTCTTCTAATTCATACATGAAAATAAGGTGTGCTTCTGCTACAATGTCTACTCATTTCATTCCATGAGCACTAAGCATGAAGCTATAGCGGGATAGGCTCTAGGAAAGTAAGGTATCCGTTAAAAAGTTTGACTTCTTTCCATTTGGTAATATTCTCCGACGGACTGACCTTCTATTTTAATATTCAAACCCTGCATTAAGGTGCCTATTGCCAATATTCTCCAGCAGATTTACTCACGGATTATCTGATTTGCCCCTCAGGTTCACAGGATGTGAGAAGGAATTGACTCAGCCGTTCATCTCCCACAGCAGGTGGTAACGTTCTGAAAATGATTGATTATCGATTTTCCAATACATACATGAAGTTAACAGAAATCAGTACTAATTTTTTTCCCCTGAACACGAAGTTATGCTCACGTTGATGTGGGAAGTGTTCGCGAAAAGTAAGGTCCAAGGTAAGACAATTGACAATATAGCAATTGATAAAGTTCACAAACGGTGCGCCGCACTATTTTAATATTCAATCTGTAAGATAAGGTGTATTTTGCCTACACTGTTCCTGGCATTTACTACCGAAATACCTAGTTGACACTCGGTATCCGAGGACTGGTGAAACTATTGACTTAGCTGTTCATCTCTCACTGAAGGTGGTAACGTCTTCGAGCGGTTTTAAAGCTCGATATTCTAATTCATACATCAAGATAATGTTCCCGTCACTGAAATGAATGCCAACTCCTTTCACTGAAGAGGATATAATATGCTCGATGACGCGGATGATGTTCGCAGAAGGATCTGCCTTCGGTAAAATGATTGACTTTATAGGAATTGGTAACGTTCTCAAGCTATGTGACGCTCTATTTTACCATTCAAACCGTGATCCAGGTGTCTCCTGTCAATATCGGTCAGCTGATTTACTCCCGGAATAAGTTTCTTTCACTCCAGGTATCTCAGCATGGGTGAAGCTACACTCCACGCCGTTCGTCTTTCATAGAAGGTGGAAACGTTACCCAGCCGATTGACTCTCAACCTTGTAGTTTATACATGAAGTTAAGGTGCCCGTCACTGAAATGATTACTAATTTCTTTCACTGATCACGGTGTTATACTCTAGATATGGCAGGTCAGCTTCTCCGAAGGTAGGGCTATCGGTAAAATGTTTGAATCTATACCAATAGGTACCGTTCTACAACGGTTTGACGTTTCGTTTCAATATTGAAACCATGAATAAAGGAGCCGATAGCTATTACTGCGCAGCGGATTTACTCCGTGTATGGCTGGTGTGACTGTCGGATGCACAGAATATGTGATGATCTTGACTTATCCGTTCGTCTCACACAGAATGTGACAACGTTCTGGAATGGTTTGTCCATCGATCTTTAAATTCATGCATGATATTGTGGTGCTCGTCACTAATATGTGCACTAGTTCGTATCTCTGAACGCGGTGTTATACTGCCGATACAGCGGGTCAACTTCTGGAATTCTGTAAGAAGTTTAACCCTACACGAATCGGTAATGTTCTGCAACGGTTTGACGACCTGCTTTAATATTCAAACCGTGAATTGAGGTTTCTATTGACAATACTCTTCAGGACATTTACTCCCGGAATATATGATTTGACTCTCGGAATCGCGGGGCACGTAAAGCTATGATCTCAGCCATTCCAATCCCATACAAGGTGTTATCTTCTTCTGAAAGTTTGACCCTCGATCTTCTGATTCATACGTGAAATTAAGGTGCTCGGCACTAAGAAGTATAATAGTTTGCTTCACTGAACACGAAGAAGTACCCTCGATACAGCGCGTTAGATTCCGTTAAGCTAAGTCCTTCTTTAATAATTGTGACTATATAACAGTACGCAGCATTGTTCCACGGTTTGACCATCTGCATTATTGTACATTCTGCGAAGTAAGGTATCTAAAGCCATTCTCTGCAGCGGATTCGCTCCCGGAATACCTTGCTTGAATCTCGGAAACGTAGGATTGGTGAAGCTATTGACATTGCAGTTCAATTCTCAAGGAAGGTGATAAAGGTACCAAACGGATTGACACTCCATATTATAACTCATACATGATTTTAAGGTGGCATCACTAAAATGCACTCTAATGTGTTTCTCTAAACACGACGTTATACTGTCGATACGGCGGGTTAGCCTCTCGCACGTTATGGCTATCTGGAAATCGTTTGACTTTATAGTAATTGGTAACATTCCCACGCTCTGTGACGCTCTATTTTAATACACAGCGCGTGAGTTATGGTGACGATTCCCATAATTGTTCAGCGGACTTGCTCTAGAAATACGTGGCTTGGTTCTCTGAATCATAGGAGTGTGTTGATTCTCAAAGAATGTGGTCACATTCCCGAAACGTTTGACACTCGACCTTCTTATTCGTACAGGAAAATTGGTTTCCCGTCACTAAAATGTATACTAATTGGCTTGTCTGAACGCGCAGTTATAATCTCGATACAGCGGGTCACCTCTCGGAATGTAATGCCTTTGGTAGAAAGTTTGACTCTATAGCAATAAGTATCGTTCTACAACAGTATGTCGGTCTGCTTTAATATCCCTACCGTGAATGAAAGTGCCTATTGCCAATTAATTCCTGTTTATTAACTCCAGGAGTACATGGATTACCCCCGCCCCCGGAATCACAGGATATGTGAAGCTATTGATACAGCCGTTCGACTCTCAAAGGGGGTGGTAACGATCCTGAACTGTTTGACCCTCGACCTTCGAATTCATACATGCGCTTAATGTGCCCGCCACGAAAGCGTATACTAATTCGTGCTACGGAACACAATGTTATACTCACGATACAACGCGTTGGATGTCAGAGGGTATGGTCTTCTGTAAAGCGTATAAACTTATACCAATTGGTATCGTACTCAAACTGATAGTGGCTCTACTTCAATAATCAACGCGAGTATTGGGGTGTCTAATGTCAATACTCTTCAGCGGATTTATTCCCGGAATTCCTGGTTTGAGACTCGGAATCACAGGATTGGCGAAGCTGTTTATGTAGCCGTTCGACTCTGACGGAAGATGGCCACGTTATAGAATGGTTTGATGCTTGTCCTTCATATTCATAATGAAATCAAAGTCCCAGTCACTAAAATGTTCACTAATTTGAACCTCTGAACATGAAGTTATACCCTCGGTGCAGCGGGTTAGTTTCGCTGAAAGTAAGGAGTTCGGTGAGATGTTTGTGTCATACCTATTGGTAAAGTTCTCCTACAGTTTGCCGTTCTACTTTAATGTTCACACCGCAAATTATGGTGTCCATTGCAAATACTGTTCAGCGCATTTTCTCCGGGAATAGATGGTCTACCTCTCGATATCAGAGGAAAGGTGAATCTATTGCCTTATCCATGCGACTTGACCCTCCATCTTCCTATTAATAGATGCAATTAAAGTGTCCGTCTGCTGAAGAGTCTACTAATTTGTTTCTTTGAACACTAAGCAAGGCACTTGCTGCAGCGGGTTATGTTCTCGGAGGGTATGGTATCCGGTACGAAGGTTGATCATATATCAGTAGATACCGTTCTACGACGGTTCAGAATACTATATTACTATTTATACCGTAAATTATGATGTCTATTGCCAATACTGTACTGCGGATATTCTCACGGAGTACTTGGTTTGTCCCTCGGAGTTACAGGATAGGTGGAGCTATTGACTGATCTGTTCCATTCTCAAAAAAATTGATAACTTTCTCGAACCGCTTGAATCTTTTTCTTCTTGTTCATAATGAAATTAAGGTCCCCGTCAGTAAAATGTTTACTAATTTGATACTCTGAACACGATGTTATACCCTCGATGAAGTGGGTGATGTTCGCGGAATGTACGGCCATGGGTAAAACGTTTGACTTTCTATCAATTAGTATCGTTACCACACAGTGCAAAGCTATATTGTAATATTCAATCGGCGAATTATGATATATATTGCCAATTCTGTACAGCGCATTCACTCACGGAATATCTCGTTTGACTTTCTGAGTCACAGGATGAATGAAGCAACTGACTTAGCCGTTTGAATCCCATAGAAGATTTTAACTTTTCTAACGGTTTCACCCTCGATCTTCTAATTCATGCATGAAATGAAGATACTCGTTACTAATATGTATACTAGTTCGTGCCTCTGAACACGGTGATATACTCTCGAACCGGCGGGTTGTTTTCTCGGACGGTAAGGCATTCGATAAAACGTTTGACTCTATGGCAATTAGTAACGTTCTCACATGGTGTAACGATATATTTTAATATTCACTCCGCGAATTATGGTATCTATTGGCAATACTGTGCAGCATATTTGCTTTTGGAATACCTGGCTTGACTCTCAGAATCACAGGGGAGGTGAAGATAATGACTTAGACGTTCGTCTCTCGCAGAAGGTGGCAACGTTCTCAATCGGTTTGACCCACTATATTGTAATTTGAACAAGAAAATGCTGAGCCCGTCTGCTAACATTACTACTAATTTGTTTCCGTGATCATTAAGCAAGACAATCGTCACAGCGAGTTAGGTTCTCGGATGGTAAGGTATTCCATAATGAAAATGACATTATTCGAACAGGTAATGCTCCCTGACTGTTTGACTCCCGACTTTAATATTCATACCTTGAAGTATGATGTCTATTGCAAAGCATGTCATCGATTTACTACCGAAATACCGCAGATGACTCTTGGAATCGTCGTGTAGGTGAAGCAATTGAATTAACCGCGCGTCTATCAAAGATGGTGGTGACGTTACCGAACGAATTATTTATTATTTTACCCGTGAATTGAGGTGTCTATTGCCCATACTGTACAGCGCATTTAATGCCGGGGTTCCTGGCTTGACATTCGGAATCACAGGACATGCGGTGCAATTTATATAGCCGTTCATACATGAAGCTAAGGAGGCCGTCACTGAAATGAATACTAATTTCATACCCTGAACACGAACTTATTTCGTCGATAAAGGCGCTAAGGTTCGCGGAAGGTAAGGCCTTCGGTAAAACGTTTCACTTTACACCAATTAGTAATGCCCTCAAACTGTTGACTGTCTACTGTAATATTCAAGCCGTGAATAAAGCCGACTATTGCCAAATCTCATCAGCGGATTTACGCTCAGGTTACCTGCTTTGGATTTCGGAAATACGGGATAGCTGGTGCAACTGACATATGCGTTCGACACTGAAAGAGGGTGGTAACGTTCTCGAGCGGTTTGACCATTGATCATCTAATTTATACACTAGGATAAGGTGCCCGTCACTGAAATGAATACTAATTTCTTGTACTGATTACGATGTTATTCTCTCGATGCAGCGGGTCTGGTCCACGGAAGGTAAGGCCTTCGGTAAAACGCTTGTTTTTATGAAAATTGGAAACACTCTCAAACGGTTTGACGAACGGCTATAATATCAAACCGTGATATAAGGTGTCCGTTGCCAATACTGTTCAACGGATTTATTCCCCGAAAAGCAGGATTAGCTTTCGGAATCGCAGGATAGGTGAAGCTGTTGACTTAGCTGTTCGAATATCATACAAGGTGGTAACCGTCTCGAACTGTTTTACCATCGATCTAATGCATCGATGAAATTAATGTTCCCGTCTTGAAAATGTGTGCTAATTCGTTCCTCTGAACACGCCTCTATACCCTCGATACTGTGTTCTAGGTTTTCGGTGGATAGGGTCTTCGGTGAAGCGTTTGGCACTATACCAATTGCTAACGAGCTTTATCAGTTTCACGCTCGATCTTCTTATTCATACATGAAATTACGGTTCCCCTCAGTAAAATGTATGGTTATTTGCATCTCTGGCCACGAAGTTATACTCTCGATACGGCGGGTTATTCTCTCGGAAGGTAAGGTCTTCTGTAAAAAGGTTCGCTCTCTACGAATAGGTAACGTCTTACAGCGGTTTGACACTCTACTTTAATTTTGAGAACGTGAATAAAGGTATCAATTGCATATACTGTTCAGCGGATTAACTCCTGGAATGACTAGGTTGACACTAGGAATAATGGGGTACGTGAAGCTAGTGACATAAGTGACTTAGCTGTGCGACTTTCAAAGATGGTGGTAACGATCTAGAACAGTTTGCCTCTCGCTCCACTAATCCAAACACGAAATTGAGAAGGCCGCCACTAAAGTAGATACTAATTTTTCGCTGACCACGAAGTTAGACTCTTGATGCAGCTGGTTAGCATCACGGAAGGTAAGGTACTGTGTAAAGAGAATAACTTTATACCATTTGTTAATGTTGTCCGATGGTTTGCCGCACAACCTGTAGTGCAGTGAATTAAGGTGTTTATTGCCAATTCTGTTCTGGGTATTCAATCACGGAATAGCAGGTATGGCTGTCGGTATCACAGGATTGGTCAAGCGAATGACATTGCCGTCCGATCCTCAAAGAAGGTGGTAACGTTCCGGAACGGTATGACAATCGACCTTCAGTGTCATTTATGAAATTAAAGTGCCCGACATTAGAGCGTGTACTCATTTGTTCCTCTGAACACTTTGATATATTCTCGATACAGCGCGTTATGCTTTCGGACGGTAAGGTCATCAATAAAACGTTTGACTTTATATCAACTGTAACATTTCTCATATGGTTTGTCGCTCCACTGTAATATTACAACGGTGAATTAAAGCGGTTAATGCCAATACCGTTCAGCAGATTTACTCCTGGAATACCTGCTCCGACCTTCGGAATAACTGGATGGGAGAAGCTATAGTCTTAGCCGCTCGACTCTCAAAGATGGTGATTACGTTCCCGAAACGCATGATCCACGATTTTCTAATTCATACATGAAGATAGGGTGCCCGTCACTGGAATGTATACTAATTTCGTTCTCTGTACACGTGGTTACTCTCTCGAATCGGCAGGTTAGCTTCACCGAAGGTAAGGAAATCGGTAACGTGGTTGACTCTATACCAATAGGTATCGATCTACAACCGCTTGACAGTCTACGTTAATATTCAAGCTGTGACATAAAGTGTCTATTGCCAATACTTTTCAGTGGATTTATTTCAGCAACACCTGGTCCGACTCACCGAATGACTTCATTGATGAAGCTATTGTCATAGCGGATCGCCTCTCACAGAAGGTGGCAACGTTCTCGAACGGTTTGACCCTCGACCTTCTAATTCATGCATGAAATTATGGCGCTCGACATTAAACTATATACTAGTTCCACCCTCTGAACAAGGTGTTTTACTCCAAATACAGTCCAGTAATTGCGTACTGCAGATCGGAGCGGCATACGCTATGATCTTTTTTATTATCATTAGCCTTGATATTGCACCATTTGCATTGTTTCGCAGATTTCTATTTATCTCTACATACTGTAACTTACTGATTTTATATTATCGATATTTTTTCAAATTTTTCAATTTCTACTTTGAAAAGTTGTATCTCTCTGGTAAGGTGTGTTTGGAATTAGTTGAATGTACGTTTATGACATTATGTTATTATACTTATTGTTGTTTTATATGTTTGTGTGCATATGTACCTGCCCTGCTCTAGCAATCACGTCTGATGAAGACTTCTAGCTGCGTACAGCAATTCGGAGCGACATAACGGTTGGACTTCGATAATTTCTTCAACCTTGATTTTGTTCCGTATGCATTTTTCCCCAGTTGTCTATTTATTATCACATTCTGCAATTGAACGTCATTGTATTTTCAATTTTTTTTTCGAAATTTTCCGTTTTTATCTCAAAAAATATTATTTCCGAGCACAGCTCCTTTGGAATTAGTTGTGTGTAGGCTTTGGAAATATTATATAGAATTCATTGTCATTTTTTATGATTGATTCCATACGTACTAAGGTTTCGGAGCGACACGTCCGGAATGGTGTTGAACTTACTTTCGAGTGATCTGTCGGCACTACTGTATGGTCATCATTAATTTCCATAACCATAATGTTGTACCGTATGCATTCAGTCTCAGTTTTCTATTTATTTATAAATACTGCAATTTACCGTTATGATATTTTCGATTTTTATCAATATTATCAATTTTTAATATAAAAAATTGTACTCTCTAGTAACAGTGCCCTTGGAGTTAGTTGTGTTTAGGTTTCTTATAATAATATGTTAAATATATTGTTATTTTGTTTGATTATCTGTATACGTACATACGCTGTCGGAGCGACACGACTTACATGGTCTAGTATGTTCGTACTGCAGGACGAAACCGCACCACTGGATGGAATTTCGATAATTTCTTTAACCCTCTTATTGTACCGCATACATTCCATCGCACTGTCTTATTTATTTCTACATTCTGCATTTTACTATCATGCTATTTTAAATTTTCATCGAAATTCTCAATTTATATTTCAAAAATTGTATTTTTTCAGTAAAAGTGTCTTTAGAATTAGTTGACGGTACGGTTATGACATTACCCTGTTAAAATTGTTGCTATTATATATGATTGTCCTCTATACGTACCCACGCTGCCAGAACAATGCGACTAGCGAGGCCTTGAAGCTGCGAACGGCAGAACGTAGCGGCACTACTGAATGGTCCTCGATAATATCATCAGTCCTCGATTTTGAAACGTAAGCATTCTTCCCAGTTTTCAATTTCATGACATGTACTGTAATTATCCGTTACGACGACTTCGATTTTCAGTAAAATGTTCAGTGCTTAGTTTTTAAAAATTGTATTTCGTAGTTGAAGTGTCCATAGAATTAGTTGCACGCTCGCATATGACACACTTTGCTTCAACTTATAGTTATTCTCTATTATTCCCTGTATGCGCTCCTACGCTTCCGGTGCGACAGGGCTGGTGTGGTCTTGTAATTACGTAGAACAGATCGTAGTGGAGCAACTGGATGGTCTTCGTTAACTTCGGTAACCTTGATCTTGTACCGTTTGCATATTTTCCCTGTCGTCCATTTATTTATTCCTACTGTAATACACTGTTATGCTATTTTTAACATTTTTCCAAAATTTTCAATTTTTATGTTAAAACATTTTATTTCTTAGTTATAGTGTCTTTGGACTTAGATGAGTAATGACAATACTTTGTAAAATTCATTGTTATTTTACATGATTGTCTGCATACGTACGTACACTGTCGATAGCGATAGGGCTTGACTGGTCTTGTGGTTGCGTATGGCAGATAGAAGTGCCACTACTGGACGTTCTTCGTTAATTTCTTTAACCATAATATTGTACCACATGCATTTTGTCGCAATTTTCTATTTATCTACAAATACTTTAACGCACTGCCATTGTAATTGCGATTTTTTATCATAACATTCTATTTCTATTTTATGAACCTGCATTTCCAATTAAAACTATCCTTGGAAATTGTTCAGTATGCGTTTGTGTCAATATATTGTCGATGTTATTGTTATTCCCTACGTATGCCATAATATGTACGTATGTTGTCAGAAATGCACCACTGGCGATGTCTGGCAGCTACGTACGGCAATTCGGAGTTGCACTACTAGATGATCTTCGTTAGTTTCATTAACTTTTAATTTATACCGTTTGCATTTTTTCCCACTATTCCATTTATTTATACATATTGTAGTGCTCTGCTATGGTTTTTTCGATTTTCCTCAAAACTCTCAATTTTAAGTTTAAAGGATCGTATTCCCTATCAAACGCGTCTTTTGTATTAGTTGAGTCATCGTTTATGATATTATTGTGTTAAACTAATTGTTATTATATATGATTGTCCGTATGCGAGGCTACGCTCCCGCAGAGGCACGGTTGGAGTGGTCTTCCAGTTGCGTAAACTATATCGGGGCGGCACTTCTGGATGGTCTTCGTTAATTTCTTTATCCTTGATTTTGCACCGTATGCATTTTCCCCAGCTTTCTATTTATTAATACATGCTGTAATTTACAGTTATTATATTTTCGATGTTTTCTTTATTTACAATATTTATCATATAAAATTTTAATTTCTAGTAAAATGTCTTTGAAATTAGATGTGCTTATGTTTATGTCAATATTATATTATATTATTAAATATTATATTATTTTATGTGATTGTCTGTATCGTACATACGCTATCGCAGCAACACGACCAGCGAGATGTTGTAGTTGCCTACGTGAGTACGGATAGGCACATCTGGATGGTCTTCGTTAATTTCTGCTTCAACCAGTATTATGATCCGTATGCATGTTTTCCAATTCTCTCATACATTTATAAACACTGCAATTTTCTGTTTAAGATATCTTCGTCGTATATATCCTCGATATATATACGATTGTCTGTATAAGTACCTACAGTTCCGGAGCAATACGTCCGTACTGGTTTTGTAGTTGCGTATGGTGTATCGCTGTGAGACTACTGGATGGTCTTTGTTAATTTCTTTAACCCTCATCTTGTACCATATGCATTTTCCACGTATTCCAATTACTCATGCACAATGTAATTTATTCGTTTGTTATTTATCGACTTGTTTCGAAATTTACAATTTTTGGTTGAAAAATTGTACTTCTTTGTAAAAGTGTCTTCATAATTAGTTGACCTTACGTTAATAACAATAAGATGTTAAAATAACTGATACATTATATAAATTTCTGTACACGTACCTACGCTTCCGGAGCGACACGCTAGGATTTGTCTTGCAGCTGCGTTCACTATATCGGAGGGAAAGTTCTGTATGATCTTCGCTAATTTCTCTAACATTGATATTGCATAGTATGCGTTTTCTCCAAGTCTTCCACTTATTTATACCTACTGTAATTTAATCTTATGATATTCCCGATTTCTTGAAAATTTTCAATTGCTACTTTAAAAGATTCTATTTGTTGCTGAAGTGCCTATGGAGTTAGTTCACTGTACGTTCATAACATTATTTTGTTGATCAAATTGCTATTTTATATGACAGTCCACTTACGTACCGACGCTTTTTGAGCGCCACGACTGGAGTGGCCTCGTAGTGGTGTACCACACATCAGAGCGGCATAATGGATGGTCTTCGTTAAATTCTTTTTCCACAACACTGTAACGTATGCATTCTTTCGCAATCTTGTATCTATTTATATATACTGTAATTTACTGTTATGATGATATCTATATCTTTTAAAATTTCCAGTGCTTAGCTTAAAAAACTGCACTCTTTAGAACAAGTTCCTTTGGAATTAGTTGAACGCAAGCGTATTATCTTCTTTTGTAAAACTTATTGTTATTTTATATGATTGCCTGTATGTGCACCTACACTTCCGGAGAGACACGACTATAGAAGTCTTCCAGTGCCGTACTGCACATCGGAGCGACACTACTGGATGACCTTCGTTAATTCGTTTAACCATGATATTGTACCGTACGCATTCATTTCCAGTCTTCCATTTATTTATGCATACTGTAATTTACTGTTATGATATTGTATATTTTAATCGAAATTTTCGGTTTTTAGTTTAAAAATTGTTTTTCTCAGTAAATGTGTCTCTAGAAACAATTGAATGTACGTTTAGGACATTATTTAGTCAAACTTATTGTTATTTTATACGATTAACTCTATACATACTTACGATGACGGCGCGACCGGCGAGGTCATGTAGTTGCGTACGCCAGACGGAGCGGCATTACTGGATGATCGTCGATATTTTCTCCAACTACAACGTTGTACCGTACGCCCCCTGTCGTAGTTTTATATTTATTTATACATACCGTAGTTTGCTGCTACGATATTTTCAATTTCCTCCGATGTTTCAAATTTTTATTTTAAATAATTGTATTTCTTAGTAAACGTATCTTTGGAATTCGTTAAGTGTACGGTTATGACATTATTTTGGTAAACCTTGTGTTATTTCATACTATTTTCTGTATGCGCACGTTCGCTTCCGGTGCAACACTGCTGGAGTGGTCTTGTTGTTGCGTACGACAGATAGGAGTGGCATACTGTACGGTCTTCGATAATGTCTTTAACCTTGACTTTGTGCAGTCTGCATTTTTCCCAGCCTTCCATTTATTAATACATACTATAATTTACTGTTTTAATACTTACGATTCATTTCGAAACTTCAATTTTTATTTCAAAAAATTGTATTTCTTAGTAAAAGTGGCCTTGGAATTAGTTGTGTATTCGTTTATGACATTGTTTTGTTAAAATTATTGTTATTTTGTACGATCGACTGTATACATTCCTCCGCTACCGGAACGACGCGAACGGAGTGGTCTTGTAGTTTCGTTCACTAAGTCGGAGCGACACTGCTGTATCTGTCTTCAATTATTTCTATAACCGTGATATTCTGCCGTGTGCATTCATTCGCAGTTTCCTCTTTATTTCTACATGCAGTAACTTACTGCTATGATATTTTCGATTTTTTTACATAATTTTCCATTTCCTGCTTAAAAAATTGTATTTCATAGTAAGAGTGTCTTTCGAATTAGTCGATTGTACGTTTATAGCAATATTTTCTTAAACTTATTGTTCTTTTATACAAATGTCTATAATTCGCATCAACGCTTCCAGAGCGACAAGACAGGCGTGGTCTTGTAGTTGTCCTTGGTAGATCGGAGAGGCACTATGGATGGTCATCGTTAATTTCTTTAATCTTCATTTTGTACTGTATGCATTTCTTCGCAGTCTTCGATTATTTTACACATACTGTAATTTAATATTATGATATTTTCGTTTTCCTTTCAAAATGTTCAAATCTTAGTTTAAGGAACTGTATTTCCTTTGAAATATGTTGTATATCTATGTTAATAGTTTCTTGAATTTGTTGTTGATATATATGATTGCTTGTACACGAACCATCGCTTCCGGAGCGACACAGCAGGAGTGGTCCTGTAGTTGCATTTGGTAGATCGGAGCGAACCTAGTGAATGATCTTCACTAACTACTTTAACCATAATATTGAAGCGTATGTATTCCCACTCGGTTTTCACATTATTTCAATGTACTGCAACTTACTTCTGTGATATCTTCGACAGTTTCAAAATATCCAATTTTTAATATCCAGCATCGTGTTTCTATAGGACAAAGTGTCATTGAAGTTAGTTATGTGTACGCTTATGACGATATTTTGTTAAACGAATAGATATTGTATACGGTTGTTTGCGTAACTACGATAGCGGAACTACACGGCTAGGGTGGTCTTGTAGTTGCGTGTGGCAGATAGCATCGACATAATGAATGCTCTTCAGTCATTTATTAACCTTGATTTTGTACCGTATGCATTCTTTCGCAATTTTCTATTTTTTTACAAACACTGTAATTTACAGGTATGATATTTTCAATTTTCTTCTACATTTTCAATTTTGTACTTTAGAGAATTGTATTTCTTTCAGTAAAATTTTCATTCTAACTAGGTGAGTGCACGTTTATGGGAATATTTTATTGAATTTGTTGGTATTCTATATGATTGTCTGTATACGTACTTACGCTGCCGGGCCAACACGACTGGCGAAGCTTTATAGGTAGGCACGCCAGAATGGTGTGGCACTACTGGATGGCCCTCATTAGTTTCTATAACCTTGATTTTGAACCGTACGTATATTTCCCGCTGTTTTTTTAGTTTATACCTACTGCAATATACTGATATGGTATTTTCAATTTTATTTCAAAATTATCAATTTTTTGTCTGAAAATTTGCATTTCATACTAAAACTGCCTTTGGATTATATTAAGTCTATGTTTATGACAATATTTTGCTGAATTTGTTGCTGTATTGTACGATTCTCTGTATACGTACCAACGCTGTCAGAGCGACACGACTGACGTGGTTTTATAGGAGCGTTCTGCAGATCGAGGCGGCACCACTGGACGGATTTCGCTCCTTTCTGTAACCATAATATTGCACCGTATGCATTCTGTCGCAGTTTCAATTTATTTATAAATAATGTAATTTACTGTAATGATATTTTCGATTTTCGTCGAAATGTTCAATTCTGAAATTAAATATATTTTATTCCTTAGTTAAAGTGTCTTTGAAATTTGATGAGTGTACGTTTATGACAGTATTTTGTTAAATTCGTTATTGTTTTATATTATTGCCTGTATGCGCACCCACGCTTTCGGATCGACACGGGTGGATTAGCCTTGTAGTTGCGTATGGCAGATAGGAGCGGCATGCTGGTATGGTCTTCGTTATATTTCATTAACCGTAATTTTGAACTATATCCATTTTCCCCATTTTGTGCATTTATTTGTGCAGTCTGTAATTTACTGTTACGAAATTTTCTTTTTATCGAAATTTTCTATTTCTACTATAATAAATTGTATTTCGTAGTTAATGTGTCATTGCAATTAGTTGTGTGTACGTTTATGACAATATTGTGTTAAATTCTTTGTTACTTTATAAGACTGTTTGTATACGCACCTGCACTGCCGCAGCGAAACAACTGGAGAGGTCTTGTAGTTGCGCTCTGTAGATCGGAGAGACACTGCTGTAAGATCCTCGTTAATTTCTTTTACCTTGATACTGTACCGCACGCGTTTTTCACAGTCTTCCATTTATTTGTACATACTGGAATTTACTGTTATGGTATTTTCCATTTTTACATAATTATCAATTTTTTGATTGAATAATTGCATATCATTTAAAAGAGTGTTTGGAATTAGTTGTGTGTACGTATATGACATTACTTTGTAAACTTATTGTTATTCGATATGATTGTCACTAAACGTACAGCCGCTATCCGAGCAACACGACCTGCGAGGTCTTGTAGTTGCCTACGGCAAACGGAGCGGCACCACTGCATGGTCTTCGTTAATTTTTTTATCCATAATATTGTATCGTAAGCATTCTTTCTCAGTTTATTATTTATTTATACATACTGTAATTTAATGTTATGATATCTTTGATTCTTCTCAAATTTTTCAAGTTTTATTTTAAAAAATTGAATTTCTTAGTAAAAGTGCCTTTGGAATTAGTTGCGCATACGTATATGACGATAATGTCTTAAACATATTGTTATTTTATATAATTATCTGTATTCGTACCTACGCTGTTTTAGCGACACGACTGGCGAGGTATAGTAGTTGCATACGGCAGATCGGAGTGACACTACTGTTTGATCCTCGATAATTCCTCAAACCTTTATTTATACACATTGTTATTTACTGTTATTATATTTGCGATTTCTTTAAAAATTTTCTACATTTATTTTATGAAATTGTACTTCTTAGTAAATGTGCCATTGAAATTACATGAGTGTATGTTTATGACATTATTTTCTTAAACTTATTCTTATTTTACATTTCTTTATATTACAATATTGCCTGCAAGAGAACGTACGCTGTAGGACGGGCAGTACTTGCGAAGCCTTGGACTTGCGTACGACAGAACGGAGCGGCGCTATTGGATTGTCTTTGATCATTTCTTTAACCACAATATTTTCCGTATGCATTCTTTCGCAGTTTTCTATTTATTTACAAATAATGCTATTTAGTGCTTCTACGATTGTCTCTATACGTACGTACGCTGTCAGAACTGCAGCGCTGGCGACGTCTGTCATCTGCGTACGGCAGTTCGGACTTGCACTACTGGATGATCTTCGTTAATTTCATTAACCTTGATTTCATACCGTATGCAATTTTTCCCAATTTTCCATTTATTTATACATACTGTAATTTACTGCTATTATGTTTTCAATTTTTTCCGTATTTCTTAATTCATAGTTAAATGAATTGTATTTCTTAATAAAAGTGCCGATTAACTCCGTAGTGTCAACGCTAATGACAATAATTTATTAAATATATTGTTCTTTTATTTGATCGTTTCGTTAGGCACCAACGCTTCCAGTGCGACACGACTGGATTGGCCTCGTAGTTGGGTTCTGTAGATCGCAGCGACGCTACTGTATGATCCACGGTAATTTCATTAACCTTCAGTTTGTACCGTATGCACGTTTTCCCCTGTTTTCAATTTGTTTATGCAACCTGTAATTTACTGTCACATTATTTTCGATTTCCTTCGAAATTTTCAATCTTCATTTCATGAAATTGAACTTCCAAATATAAGTGCTTTTGGTTACAGTTGAGTGTACCTTAATCACATTATTCTGTTAAACTTGCTGCTATTTTATGATCGTCTCTATACGTACCTACGCTTCCAGAGAGACACGCCTGGAACGGGCAAGTAGTTGCGTGCGGTATATAGGCGCGATACTACTATATGTTATTGATTAATTTCTTTGGCCGTGATATTGTACCGCATGCACTCTTTCGCTGTTTCCTATTTATTTCGACATACTGCAATTTACTGTTATAATATTTTCGATTCCTTTCAATATTTCAAATTTCTTAAATAAAAAATTGTATTTTGTACGAAAAGTGTCCATGCAAATAGTTGAGTGCATGTTTATGAAAATATCTCGATAAATTTGTTGTTATTTTATATGATAGTCTGTAAATGTTCTTAAGTTTCCGGAGTTACACGGCTGGACTGGTCTTGTAGGTGCGTACGGCAGATCGGAGCGGCATACTGGATCTTCGTTAATTTCTGTAACTATGATTATACCCCGTATGAATTTTTTACCAATTTTTCCAATTATTTATTCATTATATTCTTTAATGTTATGATATTTTCGATTTTCTTTGAAATTATAAATTCTCATTTTAAAAAACTGTATGACTTAGTAAAAGTGTCCTTGTAATCAGTTATGTGTACGTTTGTGACAATATTATGTTATATTCTATTTTGTATGACACATTCTATACGTTCCTACGCTGCTAGCGCGGTACGGTTGTAGTGTCCTGTAGTTAGGTACGGCAGATTGGAACAGCGTACTGGATTGTTCTTGTTAATTTCTGTAACACTATGATTTCAAACTGAATGCAATCTTTCACAATTTGTTCATTTATTTTATGCGTTCCACAATTTACAGTAATGATATTTTCTTTTTTTTATAATTTTCAATTTGTATTGTAAGAAATTGTATTTCCTAGTAAAACTGTCATTGGAAGTAGTTGAGTGTACGCTTATGACATTATTTTGTTCAACTAATTGTTATTGTGTATGATTGTCTGCATACGTACTTCAGCTGTCGGAACAACACGACTGGAGTGGACTTGCAGTTGCGGTCAGTACATCGTAGTTACACTACTGTAGGATTTTCGTTAATTTCACTAACCTCGATATTGTGTCGTATCCATTTTTCCCTCCCGTCCATTTATTTGTACAAATTGTAATGTAGTGTTATGATATTTTCGATATTTTTCGCAATATTCAATTTGCAATTTAAGAAATTGTATTTCTTAGTAAATGTGCCTTTTGGAATTAGTTGTGTGATCGCATATGACAATACTGCGTTAAATTCTTTGTTATCTTATATGATTGTCTGAATTCGTTTCTATGTTTCCGGAGCATCACGAATGGAATCTGCACATGAGCTTACGCTATCGGAACCACACGACTGGAGTGACCTTGCTGTTAATTACAGTCGATCGCTGCGACGAAATCCTGCTCGTTACCGTATGCCTATCGGCGCTGCGGATCTATACGAACGGATTGACGTTGTAGTTGTATACAGAAGTTCGTAGGGGCACAACTGGATAATATACCTTAATTTTTTTAGCCTTGATCTTGACATGCATCCGTTTATTCCCATGTTTTCTATTCATTTATATATAATCTAATTTACTGTTATGATTTCGTTTTTCTTTCAAAATTATGAATTTTTAGTTTAGAAATCTGTATTTCACAGTTTTGGTTCCTTCCGAATTGGTTGAGATTCCGCTTATGACAATACATTGTTAAGCTTGTTTTTATCTTATATGATTGACTGCATAAGTACCTATGCTTTCGGAGCGTCACGGATGAAGTCGCCTTGCAGTTGCATTCGCAATATCGGTGCGACTCTACCCCATGATCTTCGATAAGTGTTCTAACCGTGATACTGTACCGTTTACATTCGTCCCCAGTCTTCCATTTATTTATACATACCGTAAGTTACGGTTATGATATTCCCGATTTTTATCGGAACTTTTAATTTTTCGAAGAAAAGATTGTATTTCTTTAGAATAGTGCCTTTTGAATAAGTTGAGTGCATGTTTGTGTCAATATTTTGTGAATGTTATTGTTATTTCATATGATTGTCTATATTCGTACCTACGCTTCCGGAACAACACGGCTGTAATGGCTTTGTAGTTGCGTACTGCAGATCGGAGCGGCATACTGGATGGTCACCGTTTTTTCGTGTAACAATGTTTTTGAACTCTATCCATTTTTTCTCACGTTTTCCATTTATTCATACGTTCTGTAATTCGCTGTAATTTTGCTGTAATTTGCTGTTTTCTATTTTCTTCGAAATTATAAATCCTTATTTTAGAAAATTGTATTTCTTAGTAAAAGTGTCTTTAGAATTAGTTGTGTGTACGTTTAGGACAATACTTTGTTAAGTCCTTGGGTATTTTATAGAATTGCCTCTATACGTATCTGCTTTTCCGGTGTGGCACGGCTGCTCTGATCTTGTAGTAGCGTTCATTAGATCGGTGCGACACTGCTGCATGTTCTTTGCGTATAATTTTAAACATAATATTGTACACTATTAATTCATTCATAGTCATGCATTAAATTTCATATGCTGTAATTCAGAGTTATGGTATGTTTGATTTGTCATAATTATTAATTTTTGTTTAGAGATTTGTAATTCTTAGTAAACGTGTCATTGGAAATAGTTGAGTGTACAGATATTACAATTTTCTTACAAGCTTGTTGTTACATTATACGATTGACTATATGCGTACCTACCAGTTCGGTGCGACATGGCTGGATTGGTTTTGTAGTTGCGTTAGCTAGATCGGAGCGACAGTGCCGTTAGGTCTTTGTCAATTTGTTTGTCCCTGATATTGTACCATTTGCATTCTTTCTCTGTTTTCTGTTGATGTGTACATACTGTAATATACGGCTGTGATATTTTAGATTTTCTTCAAATTCTGAAGTTTGTAATTTCTGAAATTGCATCGTACATGAAGAGTGCCTTTGGATTTAGTAGAGTGTACGTACATGTCGGTAACTCATTAAACATATTGTTATTTTATATGACTGTTTCTATACGTACCTTCGCGGTTGGAGCAACACGACTGACAAGGACTTGTAATTATGTACCGCAGGTGGAAGCGGAATTACCGGATGGTCTGCGATTGTCTCTTTAACCATTATTTTATTCCGTTTGTTTTCTTTCGCAGTTTTCAACGTATTTACAATTAGTGTTATTTACTGTTACGATATTTCCGATTTTCTTGTATTTTAAATTTTTAATCATTATTGTTAAAAATTGTATTCCTTGGCAAAAGAGTATCTGGAATTAGTTGTGTTCAGGTATATGACGTTATTTTGTTAGACCAATTGATATTTAATAGGATTGTCTGTATACGTACATACGATATCGGTGCAACACGACTAGCGATGTATTATAATTGGGTACGGCAGAACGGATTGGCACTATTGAATGGACTCCGATTATTTCTATAACCTTGATTTTGTACCGTATGAATTTTTTCACGGTTTGCCATTTATTTATGCATTCTGAAATTTACTGTTATGATATTTTTCTTCAAAATTTTCAATCTTTACCTTAGAAAAATGTACATCATAGGAAAAGTGACTTTGGAATTAGTTCAGTGTGCCCGCATGACATTATTTTGTTCAAATAATTGTTATTTTGTATGATTGTCTGTGTATGTATCTACGCTGTTTGCGCGAGACGACTGGGGAGATCTTGTAGTTGCGTACGACAGAACGGAGCGAGTATACTGGATAGTCTTCAATAATGTTTTTAACCTTGATATTGTACAGTAAGAAATTTTTCTCAGTTTTTCACTTATTTGGACATACTGTATGTTACTACTTTGATGATTTCGCTTCGCCTAAAAAATACAATTTCTGAGATAATAAATTGATGGATTTGATTAAAATCGGAAATATCATGACAGTAGATCACAGAATGTAGAAATAAATAGTAAATATCGAAAGAATGCATTCGACACAATATCAAGGTTAGAGAAGTTAACGAATATAGTACCGTAGTGTGGGTCCGATATGCCGAACGCAACTGCAAGACCATAAGGGGCGTGTCGTTCCGGATGCGTATGTACGTATAATGAGAATTATGTAAAATAAAAATAAGTTTCATCATTATATTGGCATAAACGTACACTCCACTAATTCCAAACACAGTTTCATCGATTAATACAATTTTTTCAACCAAAAATTGAAAATCTAGAAAAGAATTGGAGGTATCACAACAGTAAATTACAGTATGTAGACATAAACAGGATACAGAAAAGTAATGCACACGGTACAATATGAAGGTCAAAGGAATTATCAAAGATCATACAGCACTATCGCTCCGATATTCCGAACGCAACTGCATGAGAACTCCATCCGTGTCGCTCCGGAAGCGTAGTTACGTACGCGCACAATCGTTTAAAATAACATCAAATATAGAAATCTGATGTCACAAACGTACACTCAACTAATTCCGAAGACACTTTTCATAAAATGTACAGTAATATCTATTAAAAATGTGGAATTTTGAAATAATTCGTAAGTATTAAAAATAAATAAATGGATGAATGCGAAGGAATGCATACGGTACTATATCGAGGTAACTGAAATTAATGTAGGCTTAACAAGATATTGTCATAAACATAAACTCAACAAATTCAAAAGGCGCGTATACTAAGGAATATAAGTCCATGTATGTAAATTTATGAATTTTGGAAAGAATCGAAAAAATCATAACAGTTAATGCAGTATGTAGAAATAGACAGATATTTGCAAACGACTGCATACGGCACAATCATATGGTTAAAGAAATAAACAAAGACCAACCAGTAAAGCCGCTTCGATCTGGCGTCCGCAACTACAAGTCATCGCCCGTGGTGTTGGTCCGGGAACGTAGGTTCGCTTACAGACAGTCATATAAATAGCAATACGTTACAAATATATCACATAAGCGAACACACAAATAATTCCAATGACTCTTCTACTAAGTAATACAGTTTCTTAAAATAAAAACTGAAGATTATGAAAAAAATCAACAATTTCATAACATTAAATTGCACAATGAATAAAAGTAAAAGAAAAAAAAAAGAAATGGAAAAATGGCATACGCTCCAAAAAGGTGGTTATAGAAGTCAACGAAGACCATCCAGTATTATAGCTCCGATTGACGTAGGCATCTACAAGACCTCGCCATATGTGTCGCTCCGACAGCGTAAGCACGGCTACAGACAAGCATATAAAATAACGACAAGCATAATAAAATATTGTCATAATCGAAAACTCAAATAATTCAAAATTCAGATGGAAATCGAAATTATGAAAACAGTAAATTAAAGTGTGTATGTATAAATGGAAAATTGCCAAAGGATGCATACGGTACCACATGAAGGTGAAGGAAATTAACGAATATCATATAATAGTGTCGCTCCCATCTACCATACGCACCTACAGGTCCGCTCAAGTCGTGTCGCTCCGGCGCCGTAGGAACGTATAGGGATAATTATATAAAATGTCAAAGACCATAGGAGAATATTGTAATAAATGTAACCGCAACTAATTCCATAGACACTTTTCCTAAAAAATACAGTCTTTGAATTTAAATACTGGAAACTATGAAACAAATCGAAGATATCGTAACAGTAAATTGCAGTATGTGTAAATAAATGGATGTCAGCGATAAAATGCATACGGCACAAAGACCTGGTTATGAAATTAACGAGGACCATACAGTAGCGTCGTTCCGATCTGTTGAACGCAACTACAAAATAACTCCAACCGTGTAGTATTGGAAGCGTAGTTACGTATACAGACAATCATATGAAATAACAATAAGTTTAACATAATAATGTCATCGACATATACTCATCTAATTCCAAAGACACTTTTACTAGTGAACACAATTTTATAAACTAGAAATTGATAATTTTGAGAAGAATCGGAAATATCATGACAGTACCATACAGAATATATAAATAAATGATCGACAAGAAGAAAGTGCATACGGAACAATATCAAGGCTAAAGAAATTAATGTAGACCGTAGTGACGCTCCGAAATACCGAATGCAACTACAGGACCACTCCAGCCGTCTCACGCATGACACGTAGGTACGTACGCAGACAGTCATATGAAGTAACAGTAAGATTAACATGATATATTCGTAAACGTACACTCAAATACTTCCAAAGACACTTTTACTGGAAGCGACAATTTTTGAAGTTACTCATACGAAATTTTGTAAAAAATCGGAAATATCAGAGCAGTAAATTACTGAACGCAGAAATAAACAGGAAACTGAGGTAGAATACATACGGTACAAAATCAAGGTTAATGAAATTAACAATGATCGTTCTCTAGTGTCGCTCCGATTTGCCGTACGCGTTTACAAAACCTCGCCAGTTGTGTCGCGCCGGCAGCGTAGGTACGCATACAGACAATCATTTAATATGATAACAAATTTAACAAAATATTTCCTTAAAGTTAGACTCTTTTAATTCCAAAGGCACTTTTACAAAAATTTCAATTTTTGAAATAAAGGATTGGAAATTAAGAAAAGAAATCGAGAATATCATAATAGTAAATTACGCTATATAGAAATAAATAGAAAGCAGCGAAAGAACGCTACGGTAAAATACGAAGGTTACAGAAATTAGCATGAACCATAGAGTAGTGTCGCTCCGATCCACCGAACTCAACTGCAAGACCACTTCAGTCGTGTCGCTCCTGGAGCGTAGGTACGCATACAGACAATCATATAATACAATAAATTCAATAAGATATTGTCATAAACCTCGGCTTAACTGATTCAAAAGAAACTTACATTAAGAAATACAATTTTTTAAGCTAACAATTGAAAATTATGAAAAATCGATAATACGATAACAGTAAATTACAGCACATAGAAATAAATAGAAAACTGCGAATGACTTCCTACGGTACAATATTAAGGATACAGAAACTAGCAATGTCCAAAGAGTATTGTCGCTCCGCTCAAACTAATGCAACTGCAAGACCTCTCCAGTCGTGCACACTGGAAGCGTAGGTACGAATACAGTCAATCATATAAAGTAACAATGTGCTTTAGAAGATATTGTTTTAAACATACACTCAACTAACTCAAATGACAATATAATTAAGGAATACAATTATCAAAATTGAAAATTGACGATTTTGAAAAAAAATCAAAGATATCAAAGCAGTAAATTACAGAATGATTAAATAAATGGATGACCAGGATTAGATGCATACCATGCAAAGTTAAGTTTAACGAACTTAACTAGGACCCTCCAGTAGTGCCTCTTCGATATGTGGTACGCAAATACAGGATATCGCCATTAGTGTTGCCACGCCAGCGTAAGTACGTATACAGACAGTCATAATAAATACGAATAAGATCAACATAATAATGTCATAAATGTAAACTCAACAAATTCCAAAGACGCTTTTACTATCAAACACAATTTTCTCAACGAAAAATTGAAAATATAGAAGAAAGTCGGAAATATCGTAACAGTAAATCACAGAATATATAAATAAATGCAGACTGGAAAAAATGTATGCGGTACAATATCTATGTTAGAGAAATTAACGAAGATCACACAGTATTGCTGCTTTGCTCTGCAGTACGCAACTGCAAGACATCGCCAGTCGTGTTACACCTGCACCATCGGTTCGTGTAGAGACAATCATATAAAATAACAATAAGTTTAACAGAATAATGTCATAAAGGAATACTCGAATAATTCCAAAGACACTATTACTGAGAAATACAATTTCTTAAAATTAAAATTGAAAATTACGAAAAAAAATTGAAAATATCAAAACAGTAAGTTACAGTATGTAGAAATAAATAGAAATCGGCGAACGATTGCAAACGCTACAACATAGGGTTTAAAGAAATTAGCCAGGATTATATAGCAGCGTCGCTCCTATCATGTCAACACAACTACAGCATAATTCCAGCCGTGTCGTGCAGGAAGCGTTGATACGTATACAGACCACCATATAAAATTGCAATATGTATAACAAAATATTGACATAAACGTACGCTCAACTATTTTCAGATACACTTTTACTATGAAATACAATTTTTGAAATTGTCAATTGGAATTTTGTATGAAATCGAAAATATCAAAGCAGTAAACAACGGTATGTAGTATTAAACAAAGAAACGATCAAAATGCATACGTTACGACACCATGGATAAAGAAATTAACGAAGACCAGCCAGTATTGTCCCTCCGATCTGCCGAACACAACGGCAAGTCCACTCTTTTCTTGTCGCACCGGATGCGTAGGTACGCATACAGAAAATCATATGATGCAACAATGAGATTAGCAAGATATTGCCATAAACGTACACTCACATAGTTCCTATGACACATTTACTGAGAAATACAATTTTTGATATTAACAATTGGATATTTTGAGGAAAATCGGAAATATCATACGAGTAAATTGCAGTTTGTAGAAATAAATGGAAAACTGCGAAAGAATGCGTACGGTACAATCTAATTGTTAAAGTAATTAACAATGACCATGCAATATGTCGCCCTGATCAACAGCACGCAACAACAATACCACTTCCGCAATGTCGGTCTGGAAGCGTACGTCCTCATACAGCCAATCATATGAAGTATCAATGAGGGTAACGAAAAAATATCGTAAACATAAACTCTACAAATTCATCAAATAAGAAATGCAAATTTTGAAAACAATCGAAAATATTATAACAATAAATTACAGTATGTGTAAATAAATGGGAGAATTGGGGAAAAAATGCATACGGTACAAATGCAGGGTTAAAGAAATTAACGTAGACCATACAGTAGTATCCCTCCGATCTCCCGAACGCAACTACAAGCCCCGGCCAGTCGCATAGCACCGACAGCGTAGGTACTTATCCAGGCAGTCATATCAAATGACAATATGTTTAACAAAATAATGTCATAAATGCGTACGCTCAACTAATTTCAAAGGCACTTTTACTAAGAAATACAATTTTTTGACATAAACATTGAAAATTTCGAAGAGGAACGAATATATATTAACAGTAAATTGCAGTATCTATAAATAAAGAGAAAACTGGAAGAGAATGCATATGATACAAAATCAAGGATAAGGAATTAACTGTAACCATACAGTAATGCCGCTTCGATCTGCCGTGTACGACTACAAGACCTCGATAGTCGTCTTGCTCCGGCTGGGTTGGTACGTATACAGACAATATTATAATATAACAACAAGCTTAACAAAATACTCTAATAAAGGTATGTTCAACTAATTCAGAAGGAACTTTTACAAAGAGGTACAATTTTATAAAACAAAAAGTTAGAATTTTGTAATATATCGGAAATATCATAATATTAAATTACAGTATGTATAAATAAATGGAAAACTGAGAAGCGATGCATACGCTACAATATCAAGGCAATAGTAATTTCCGACGATAATCGAGTAGTGTCGTTCCCAACTACCGAACGCAACCACACGACGACTCCAGTCGTTTCGTGCCGTCAGCGAAGGTACATGTGGAGACAATCACATAATATAACAAGTGATATAACAAAATATTGTCACAAACATATACTCAACTAATTCGAAAGGCACTTTTCATGTACGATTCAATTTCTGGAATCAGAAACTTGAAATTTAAAAAAAATATAAGATAAATCATAACAGTATACTACAGTTGGTGTTCAGATAAAGAAATTAGTCTCCATTTCGGTGACGGGCACCTTAACTTCATGTGTGCATTAGAAAGTCGAACCTCAAACTTTTCGTGAACGTTACCACCTTCTTTCACAGATGAAAGGAAAAGTCAATAGCTTCACATATCGTGTGATTCGGGGAGGCAAGCCAGATATTCCTGAAGTAAATCTACTGAAGAGTATGGCAAATAGACAGCTTAGTTGACGGTTGGAATATTAAAAGCAGGTCGTCAAGCCGATGTAGAGCATTACCTATAGGTGTGGGGTCAAACTTGCTACAGAATGCCTTCCCCTACGAAAGATTAACTCACTGTATCGGGAGTATAACACCGTGTTCAAGGGTACGAACTAGTATAAATTTTAGTGACGAGAACCGTTATTTCTTGTATAAATTACGAGATCGAGAGTCAAACCGTTCGAGTAAGTTATCACCAACTCTGAAAGTCGCAGAGCTAAGTCAGTAGGTGCACCTGTCCTGTGATTCCGAGAGGTAAATCAGGTATTCCAGGAGTAAATGCGCTGAACGGTATTGGTAATACACACCATTACCACCGGTATGAAAATTAAAGTGCAGAGTCTAACCGCTGGAGAACGTTACGAATTGGTATAACATCATACCCACTACCGGATACCTTACCTTTCCTGAACATATGCCGCTGTATTGTGGGTATAACTTCGTGTTCAAAGAAAGAAATGAGTATACATTTCAGTGACGGGCACCTTAACATTCCGGGATACAGTCTGACTCTATAGCATTAGGTATCGTTTGACAACGTTATGACGGTCTGCTTCATTATTCATAGCGTGAATTAAGGTGTCTATTGCCAAAACTGATTAGCGCATTTACTCCCGGAATACCTGCTTTGATTCTGAGAATCGCAGGATACGTAAAACTATTGACATAGCTGCTCGTCTCTCAAAGAAGGTGGCAACGTTCTCATGCGGTTTGACCATCGACCTTCTAATTTATGCATGAAATTAAGGTGCTCGTCAGTAAATGTACCCTAGTTCGTACCTCTCAATGCGGTGTTATACTCTCAATAGTGCGGGTTAGTTATTCGGCGGGCAAGGCATTCTGTAAGAAGATTGACCCTACAACAATTGGTAATGAACTACAACGATTTGACGCAGAACTTTAGTACTCAGACCGTGGATCAAGGTGCTTATTGCCAATAATTTAGGCGCAGTTACTCCCGGAGTACCAGGATTGACACACTGTTTCGCAGGATGGGTCAAGCTGTTGACATAGCCCTTCTACTCTCAAAGAATGTGGTAATGTTCCCGAACGGTTGACACTCGATCTTCATATTCATTTACGAAATTAATGTTCCCATCCCGAAAATATATGCTAATTCCTTCCTGCCAATACGGTGCTGTAATCTCGATACAGCGGGCTAGGTTTTCGGAGGTTAAGGCCTTCGGTGAAGCGTTGGACTCTGTACCAATTGGTAACGTTCTCCAACGGCTTGTCGCTTGATCTACATATTCATACATTAAATTAAGGTGCCCCACAATAAAATGTTTAGTTAATAGTATCTCTTAACACGAAGTTATGCTCTCTATACAGCGGGATATGCTCTCGAATGGTAAGGCCTTCGGTACGTAGTTTGACTATATACCAATGGGATACAATGTACAAAGTTTTGTCTGTGAACTTTAATATTCATACCGCCAACTGAGGTATCGATTGCTAGTACTGTACAGCGGAATTACTCCCAGAATTCCTGGTTTGACTCTCGGAATCACAGAATACGTGAAACATTTGACTTAGCCGTTCGGCATTTAAGGAAAGTGGTAACGTTCTCAATCGGATTGTCTCCTGATTTTGTAATTCATACATGGAACTATGGTGTGCGTCACTAAAATGTATACATATGTGTTTCTTTCGACACGAAGTTATACTCTCAATACGGCGGGATAGCTTCTCGGAGGGGAAGGCATTCAGTATCAGGTTTGACGCTATGCGAGTAGGTAACTTTCTTGAACGGTTTGACGATCTGCTTTAGCATTCATACCGTGAACTAAGGAATATATTGCCAATAATTTCGGCGAATTCACTCCCGGAGAACCAAGTGTGACTAGCGGAATCACAGTATGGGTGAACGACATTGACCCTCGATCTTCTATATAATACCAAAAATTATGGTGCCTGTCACTATGATTTATACTAATTTGTATCTCTGAATACGGTATTATACTCTCCAAGGAAGGTGGTTACATTCTCCAACGGCTTGACACTGGATCGTTAGATCCACATCAGGAAATTAAGTTGCCCGCCACTAAAATTTATCCTATTTTGTTATTCTGACCACGAAGTCATACTCTCGAAACAGCGGGTTTTCGTCTGGGAAGGTAAGGCCTTCGATAAATAGTTTCACTCTGCACCAATAAGTATCATTATACAACGGTTTGACTGTGTACTGTAATGTTTATTCCGTGAATTAGGAATAATGCCTATGCAGTACGTGTGATTTAATCCAGGAATACGTGGTTTGACTCTCCGAATCACTGGACAGGTGAAGCTACTGATGTAGGCGTTCGTCTCTCACAGAAGGTAGTATCTCTCTCGAACGGTTTGACCCTCGATCATTTAATTCGTGCATGAATTTATGTTGCTGTCACTGAATTGTGTATTAATGTATTTCCCTAAACTCGTAGCAATACTCTCGATACGGCGGGTTAGCTTCTCCGACGCTAAGGTATTCGGTGATGCGTTTTACTTTATAGCAACGTTCTCACACTGTGTGACGCTCTACTTTAATAATCAATCCGTGAATTAAGGTGCCTATTGGCAATACACATCCAGAAAGTTACCACCTTCTTTGAGAGTCGAACGGCTGCGTCAATAGCTTCACCTATAGGTGTGATTCCGGGCGTCAAGCCTTGTAATACAGGAGTAAATCTGCTGAACACTATTAGGAATAGACACCTTAATGCACAGTATGAACATTATAGTGGAGCGACAAACCGCTTGAGATTGCTACCAATTGCTATATCGGCGTACTCTTTAACGGATACCTTATCTTCCGAGAATATAACCAGCAGTATGGTGGATATATCTTCATGTTCAGGGAATCAAATTAGATTTCATTTCAGTCACGGGATCGTTTCCTTCATGTATGAATTAGAACATCGATGGTAAAACCGTTCGAGAACGTTACCACCCTCTTTCAGTGTCGAACGCATATGTCAGTAGCACCACCTATCCTGTACTACCGAAATGCAAACCAGGTAATCCGAGCGTAAATCCGCTGAAGAGCTATGGCAATAGACAGCTGTATTCGCGGCGTGAATATTACAGTAGAGCGTCAACCGTTTGAGGTTATTGCTAATTGGTGTAAAGTGAAACGTTTTACTGAAGGCCTCAGGCTCCGCGAATCTTAGCGCCTATATTGAAGGAATAAGTTCGTGTTCAGAGAATGAAGATAGTATTCATTTCAGTGACGGCCACCACCATCTTTGATAGACGCGCGGTTAATTCAATCGCTTCACATACTCCACGATTCCAAGAGTCATCTGCGGTATTCCGGTAGGAAATCCGATGACAATCTTTGCAATTGACATCTTATTTCATGTATGAATATTAAAGTCGGGAGTCAAACCGTCTGGGAGCATTACCAGTTCGAATAATGCGATTCTTGTTATGGAGAACCATACCATCCGAGAACCTAACTCGCTGCGGCAAGTGTCTTGCTTAATGTTCACGGAAACAAATTAGTAGACATGTTAGCAGACGGGCTCAACATTTTCTTGTTCAAATTACAATACTGAGGGTCAAACCGATCGAGAACGTTGCCACCTTCTGTGAGAGACGAACGTTTATGTCAATATCTTCACCTATCCTGTGATTCTGAGAGTCAAACCAGGTATTCCAAGAGCAAACATGCTGCACAGTATTGCCAATAGATTCCATCATTCGCGGAGTGAGTATTCAAATCGATCGTCACACCATGTGAGAACGATGCTAATTGCCATAGAGTCAAACGATTTACCCAAGGACGTACCTTCCGCTAACATCACCCGCTTCATCGAGAGTATAACTTCGTGTTCAAAGTATCAAATTAGTGGTACATTTTAGTGACGGGGACCTCAATCTCATTATGAACAAGAAGGAAAGGTGTCAAGCGGTTCGAGAAAGTTATCAATTTTTTTGAGAATCGAACGGATCAGTCAACCGCTCCACATATCCTGTGACTCCGAGAGACAAATCAAGTATTCCCGGAGTAAATCGTCTGAACAGAATTGTCAATAGACACCTTAATTCACAGTTTGAAGGTTAAAATAGAGCGACAATCCGTTTGAGATCGATACCAATTGATATAAAGTCAAACGTTTTACCGAAAGCCTTACCCCCTGATTACATAACTGGCTGAATAGAGATTATTACACCGCGTCCAGTGAATGAAATTCGAGTCCATTTCAGTGTCGGGCACCCCTCATCTTCATGTATGAATTAGAAGATCGGATGTCAAACCGTTCTAGAATGTCGCCACCTTTTCTGAGAGACGAACATCTAAGTCAATGGCTTCACCTATTCTGTGATTCCGAAAGTCAAACGAGATATTCCGGTAGTAAATGCGCTGCACAGAATTGGAAACAGACACGTTAATTCACGCTCTGCATATTGAAGAAGGGCGTCAAATTATTTGAGAGCACTGCGAACTGTCATAAACTCAAACAGTTTACAGATGCCCTTACCTACGGAGAACCAAACTCGCCGCTTCGACAGTATAACCGAGTGTTCGGAGAATGATATTTGTTTTCATTTCAGTGACCGTCGCCTTAACTTCATGTATCATTCAGAAGATCGCGAGGCAAACTCTTCCAGAACGTTACCACCTACCTTGAGAGTCGCACAGGTAAGTTTATAGCTTCATCTATCCTGTAATTCCGATAGTCAATCACGGTACTACGTGAGTAAATCCGCTGCATTGTATTGGCAATAGATACCTATATTCTCGGCATGGGCATTAAAGTAGTGAGTCATCTCGTCAGAGAATGATACGTATTGGTATAGAGTCAAACTTGTTAATGAAGGCGTCACCTTCGGGGAAGCTAACCCGCTGTATCGACAGTATAATTTCGTGTTCACGGAAACAAATTCATATACCATTTAGTGACGGGCTCCTTCGTTTCATGCACGATTTACAAGATCAAGGGTAAAACCGTTCGAGAGTCCTATCACCGTAGTTGAGAATCGAACGCTTTAGTTATTTGCATCACCTACCCTACGATTCGAAGAGTCGAACCGGGTATTCCGGGTTAATTCGAAGGACAGGTGTGGTATTAGATATCTTAATTCACGGTTTTAATATCAAATTAGAGCGTCACTCCATTTGACATCGTTACTAGCTGGTATAAAGTCAAACGTTCTATTAATTACCATACCTACCGAGAACCTCACCCGCTGCAGCGAGTGTATTGCTTAGTGTGAACGGAAACAAATAAGGATACACTGTAGTAACTGGCTCCCCAATTTCATCTGTGAATGAGAAGATCGAGAGGGAAACCGTCCCCGAACGTTACCACCTTCTTTGAGAATCGAACGGCAGAGTCAACAGCTTCATCTGTAGATGTGATTCCAAGACTCAACCCATGTATTCTAGGAGTGAATCCGCTGAACAGCGTTGGATATAGACACCTCATGTCCTGGATTGAATATTAAAGTTGAGAGTCAACCCGATGGCGAACATAACTGATTGGTGTACAGTCATACCTTTTACCGAATACTTTACCATCCTAGAACCTAACACGCAGTAGCGAGTATGTTGCATAGTGCTCACGGAAAGAAAGCAGTAGACGTTATACCAGAAGCACATCTTATTTTCATGTGCAAATAGCAAAATCGAGAGTCCAATCGTTGGAGAACGACACCACCAACCTTGTGAGCCGAACAACTGAGACAATAGCTTCACCTATCCAATTATTCTCATAGCCGTACCACGTATTCCAGGAGTCATTCCGCTGTACACTATTGGCAATGCGCACCTTACTTCACGGTATGATTATTAAAGTAGAGCGTCAAACTGTTTGTGGGCAAAACCAATTGGTGTAATGTCAAACGATTTCTAGAAAGCCTTACCTTGTGAGAAGCTAACCCGCCGTATTGAGAGTATAACATCGTGTTTAGAGAAACACATTAGAATTCATTTTAGTGATGCCACCTTAAATTCATGTATGAATTAAAATATCCAGGGTCAAACTGTTCAGGACCATTACCAGCATCTATGAGCATAGGACTGTTGAGTCAATAACTGCACCAGTCCTGTGATTCCGAGTGTCAAACAAGGTGTTCCGGGAATAAATACGCTGCACAGTATAGCACTGGATACCCTATTTCGCAGCATGGATAATAATGTAGAGAATCATGCCGTGGAGAACTCTTTAAAGAAGGCCTTAGCTTATGAGAAGCTAACGCGCTGTATGGAAGGTACGTCCTCGTGTTTAGAGAACCAAATTATTATTCTTCTTTCTCGGGCGCCCTAATTTCATGCATGAATTAAAAGATCGAGGGTCAAACCGTTCGAGAACGGTATCACTTTCTTTTAGAGACGAACGTCTAAGTCCGTAGCTTGACGTATTCAAATATTCTAAGAGTCAAACCATGCACTCCCGGAGTAAATGTTACTAATTTGCAACCATGAACACTGAGCAAGACACTTGCTGCAGCGGTTTGGGCTTCTCGGAAGGTATGGCCCTCGGTAAAATGTTTGAATCTAAATTAAAAGATAAAGCTCTATAATCGTTGTACGCTCTACATTCATATTCATACAGTCAAATAAGTTGTCTATTGCCAATATTGTCCAGCGGATGTGCTCCCGGAATACCTAGTTTTACTTTCGAAACCACAGGATAGGTGATGCAATGGACATAACTGTGCGACCCTCAAATCAGGTGGTAACGATCTCGAACAGCTTGTGTCTCGATTTTGCAGTTCATACACGAAAATATGGTGTCCGTCTGCTCATATGTCTAATAACTTGATTCCACTACCACTATCCACTACCTAAAGCGGGTTATGCTTCTCGGAAAGTAATGCCCTCGGTAACATTTTCGTCCTTATACCAATTGGTAACGGTCTCAAACGGCTTGGCGAAATACTTTAATATCAACCCGTCATTTAAGGTGTCCACTGCTATTACTGTTCAGAGGATTGACTGCCCGAATACCTGGTTCAGCTCTCGGAATCACTGGAGAGCAAAAACTATTGTCTTAGCCGTCCCACTATCAGAGAACGTGGTAAAGCTCTAGGATGGTTTGACCCTCTATCTTCTTACCCATTCGTGAAACTACGGTGCACGTAACTAGAATGTCTACTAATTTGTTCCTCTTAACACGCATTTATAGCATCGATACTGCTGGTTAGGCTTTCGGAGTGTAAGGTCTCCAGTTGAACGTTCGACTTTATACAAATTGGCATCGCCCCCAAACAGTTTGACGCTCTACATTAATATTCAACCCGCGATATAATGTGTCTATTGCCAATGCTGTTCAGCGGATTTACGCCCGGAATACCTGCTTATACACATGCTATCACAGGATTAATGAAGCTATATCGAGGTCTTGTAGTTGTACACTGCAGCTCGAACCGGCATTACTGTATGGTTTCAGTCAATTCCTTATCCTAGATTTTGTACCATATGCATTCTGTCATAGTGTTCTATTTATTTATAGATATTGAATTTACTGTTGTTATATTTTCGTTCTTGTTCGAAATTTTCAATTTTTATGTTAAAAAATGGTATTTGTTAGTAAAAGTGCCTTTGAAATTAGTTGATTGTACGTTTATGACATTATTTTGGACAACTTGTTGCCTGCATTATTTGATTTCCTGTACACGTACCTACGCTGCCTGTGCGACACAAATGTGGAAGCGTTGTAGATGAGTAGACAGATCGGAAGCGACAATAGCGTATGACCCTGTGCCTTCTGTGTCCTAACCAATGTAGCGCAAGCATTGATAGGCTGCATTTTATTTATTTCTATATACTGCAATTTAATTGTAGGATATTTTCGATTTGTTTCATAACTTCTAGTCTTTAATTTCAAAAACTGTATTTCTTAGAAAAAGTGTCCATGGACTTTATTGATTGTACGTATGACGAGATGTTATTCTAAACCTATCGTAGTTTTACATTATTGACCGTACAGTTGTCCACGCTGCCGGAGCAACACGATTGGCGAGGTCTTGCTGTCGCGTACGGCAGATCGAAGCGGCACAACTGGATGGTCGTCGTTAATTCCTTTAAAATCAATGTTGTACAGTATTCTGTCTTTCGGAATTCTCTGTTTATTTAGAAATACCGTAATTTACTCGTAAGATATCCTTAACTTCCTCCGATGTTTCGAATTTTTATTTAAAGATATCCTTAACTGCAAGTAAACTCCAGTCGTGTTGTTCCGTCAGCTAAGATACGTATACAGACAATCATACACAATAACAGTTAGTTAAACAAAATAATATCATATGCGTACACTCACCTATTTCCAAAGGCAGTTCTACCAGGAAATACAATTTCTTGCAATAGAAATTGAAAATTATAAAAAAGAAATCTAAAATATTATTAATGTAAATTAAAGAACGTATAAAATAAATGGACATATTGGGAAAGAATGTTCATACAGTTTAAAATCATGGGTAACAGAAATTAAGGAGGAGAATCCAGTATGCTGCTCCAATCTGCAGTACCTAACTACAAGACCTTTACAACCGTACCGCGCCCGAAGCGTAGGTACGTATACAATCTATCATATAAAATAGAAAGAATTTAACGTAATATTGCCACAAACATACACACAAATGATTCCAAAGACACTTTCACTAAGACATACAATTTCTGAAAATAAGAATTGAAAATTTCGAAGAAAATCGAAAACGTCATAACAGTAAATTACAGTATGTACAAATAAATGAAAAAATTGGTAAAAAATTCATACGGAGTAAAATCATGCTTACAGAAATTAACGAGGGCCATCCAATATGCCGCTCCGATCTGCCGTTCGCACCTACAAGATAAGTCCTGCCGTGTCACTCCGGAAACGTAAGTACATTTACTGACTATCATATAAAATAACAACAAATTTATCGAAATATTTTCATATACATGCACTCATCTGTTTCCAAGGACGCTATTCCTATAAAATTCAGTTTTTGATATTAAAAATTTGAAATTTTGAAAAGAATCAAAAATATTATATCAGTAAATGACAATAAGTCGAAATAAATGGAAAACAGCGAAGGAGTGCATGCGGTACGATTTCAAGGCTGAGGAAGTTAACCAATACCTAATAGTAGTCTCGCGACTATCCACCGTATACAACTACTTGCCCGCTCCAGACGGGTCGCACTGGAAGCGTAGGTACGTATACAGACAATCATGTACAATAACAATAAATATAACAAAATAATGTCATAATCGTACACTCAACTATTTTCACGGACACCTTTACTAAGAAATACAAGTTTGTGAAATTAGAAACTCCAAATTAAGGAAGAAATCGATGATATCCGAAGAGATAATTGCAGAATGTATATATAAATGGAAGACTAGGATGAAATCCATACGGAACCAAATCAGAGTTACTGAAATTGACGAAGACCATCCAGCAGGGCTGATCCGACATACCGGAGGCAACTACAACTCCAGTTCATTCGTGTCGCTCCGGAAGCGTAGGTACGTATACAGACAATCAAGTAAAATAACAATAAGTTTACCAAAATAATGTCATATAAGTGCACTGAACTAGTTCCAAGGACACTTGAATTCAGAAATACAATTTTTTCAACTAACAATAGAAAATTTCGAAAAAAATTGTAATTACCATAACAGTAAATTACAGTATTTGTATATAAATATATAAATGAGAAAGAATTGCATGAGGTTCAAAATCATGTCTTATGAAATTAACGGAGACTATACAGTAGTGTTGCTCGATCTGCCGTACCATCATTCACTGTTCGAATATTATAGCAAGAGAACAAACCATTGCTGAATTTAGCCCATTCATATACAGTCTAACTTTTTACAATAGGCCATTCCTTCCGAGAAGCAAGCCTGCTTTATTGAGAGCATTACGCCGTGTACCGAGAAGCAAGTTAGTAGACATTATAGTGTCGGGCAACACAATTTCGTGTACGCATTAGAAGATCGGAACACAGGCTGATCATGAACATGACCGCCCCCTCTGAGAGTGTAGCACCAGTCAAGTGGCAAGCCAGGAATTCCGGGAGCCTATCCGCTGCAAAGTATTGGTAATGGACGCCATATCTGGCGGTTTGTATATTAAAGTAGAGCGTGAATCCATATGTGAACGTTACCAATTTTTATACATTCAAACGTTTTACCGACGGCGGGAACTTCCGTGAACCTCGCCCGCTTCATCGAGAGTATAACTTCTTGTTTAGAGGATCAAATTATTACACACTCAAGTGATGTGGGCCTTAATTTCATTATGAGTAATAAGATTAAAGGTCACACCATTCGAGAAAGATACCACGTTCATTGAGATTGATACGGTTACGTCAGTAGCTTCATACATCCTGTGGCATGGAAAGTCAAAGGAGATATTCCGGGAGTAAGTGCGCTGTACAGCATTGACGATAGGTATCATAATTCGAGGATTGAATATTGAAATACATCGTTACACCGTGTGAGAATGTAACAATTGATATGAAGTCAAACATTTTACCCAATGCCTTACTGTACGAGATGATAACCAGCAGTATCGAGATTACAGCTTCATGTTTAGGGAAACAAAATAATATACAATTTTGTGACGGCACCTTGAATTCATTTAAGAATTAGAATATCGAGATTCAAAGCCTTGGAGAATGTTTCCACCTAGTGATAGAGACGAACTGCTAAGTCAATAGCTTCAACTATCCTGTACTTCGCAGAGGCAAAGCCGGTATTCCGGGAGTACATCCGCCTGAAGGGTATTTGCCATACACAATTTAATTCACGGTATCAATATTAAGGTACTGGTTCGAAACGCTGATGATCATTATCAATTAATATAAGGTAACACTTTTTACCCTATAACTTACCCTCCGAGATCCTAATCCGCTGTAGCGAGTGTCGAGCTTAGTGTTCACGGAAAGAAATGTGTAGATATTTCAGCAGACGGACACCTCAGTGCCACGTGTGAATAGCAAAATCGGGAATCAAACTGATCGGGAACGTTAGCATCTTTTTTATAGCGTCGTACGGCTATGTCAATAGCTTCTCCTACCCTGTAATGCCGAGAGTCAGACCAGGAATTGATAGAGTCTAACGGCAGTATAGTATAGTCAATGGACACATTAATTCACAGTATAAATAGTAATGTACAGAGTCATACCGTTGTAGAACGATACCTACTGGTATAGAGTCAAACTTTTTACTGAATACTTAACCTTTCTAGAATGTATCCCGCTTTATCAAGAGTAATACTTCATGTTCAGACACGCAAATAAGAATACATATTAGTGACAGGCATATTAATGTCATGCATGAAATGGAAGATCAAGGGTGTGAGTGTTCGAGAACATTACCACCTTCTTTGAGAATCGAGCGGCGAAGTCACTAGCTTCACCCATCCGGTGATTCCGAGAGTCAAACCAGGTAGTACGTGAGTTTATCCGATGCACAGTATTGGTAATTTATACCATGAATCACAATTCGTATATTAAAGTCGATCGTAATACCGTTGTACAGCATTACCTATTCGTATAGAATCCAACATTCTACCGATGGCCTTACCTCCCGAGTAGTCCAACCCGCTGTAGGGAGTGCCATGCATAGTTATCACGGAAACAAATGAGTATACATTTTATAAGACGGGCACTTTATTTTCATGTATGTATGGCAATATCGAAAGTCAAACCGTACGAGAATCTTACAAACTTCTTTTAGAGTCAAACGTCTTAGTCACTAACTTCACCTATCTTATATTTCCGAGAATCAAACCAGGTATTCCTGGAGTAAATGCACTGAACAGTATTGGAAATGGACGCTCCATTTCTCGGTATGGGTATTAAAGTTGCGACTTAAGCCGATGTATAACGTAAACAATATGTTTAAAGACACGCTTCTTACCCACGGCCTTATTTTCCAAGACGCCTTATCAGCTGTATCGAAAGTATAACTTCGTGTTCAGAGATGCTAATTAGTATATATGTCAGTGACGGGGGCCTTAACTTCATGTACGTATTAGAAGATTGTGTACCAAACCGTTCGAGAACGTTGCCACCCTCTTCGAGAGTCGAACGGCTAAGTCAATTGCCTCACGTTGCATGCGAATTCGAGAGTCAAACATGGTAATTAGGCAGAGAATCAGCTGAAAAGTATTTGCAGTAGACACCTTAATTCACGGTATGACTATTAATATACAGATCCAACCCGTTCTAGAACGATACTTATTGCTATAGGGTCAAGCATTTCAGGGAAGGCCATACTTTCGAGTAGCTAACCAGCTGTATCATGATTGTAACTTCGTATTCTGAGCAGAAAAATAGTACAATTTCTCTGACGGGCACCATAATTTCATGAATGAATTGGAAGATCGAGTGTCAAACCGCTCGTGAACGATACCACTTTCTGTGGGAGACGATCGGCTAGATTAATTGCTTCACCTATCCTGCGATTCCGAGAGGCATGGCAGGTAATCCAGGGGTATACGCCATGTACTTCATTGGCAGTAGACACCTTAATACACGGTATGAATATTAATGTACGGAGCCAAGCCGTTGTGAACATTAACTATTGCTATAGACTCAAACTTTTTACCGAAGGCCTTACCTTCCCAAAACTGACCCGCTATACCGAGAGAGTAACTTCGTGTTCAGGAAAATAAATTATTATACATATTATTGACGGCAGCTTAATGTAATGTACGAATTAGAAGATCGCGGCTCAAACCGGTAGATAACGATCCCACCATCTTTGAGAGTTGGACGGCTGAGTGAGTAGCTTCACCTAGCCTGAGATTCAGTGAGATAAACAAGATATTCCGGGAGTCAATCCGCTGTAAACTATTGGCAATGGACACCTTAATTCACGGTATAGGTATTAAAGTAGAGAGCCACACCGATTGACAACGTTCCGAATTGGTATAACGTCTTACACTTTATTGCATACCTTACCTTCCGAGGACATAAGCCGCTGTAGCGAGTCTCATGCTTAGTACTCACGCAAACAAATGAGTAGGCATTACGGCAGAAGCACACCTTATTCTTAAGTATGAGTTGGACGATCGAATGTCCAACCGCTCCCGAACGTTACCACCTTCCTTGTGAAATCGCACATATATCACAATATCTTCACCTGTTCTGTGGTTCCCGGAGTCACGCCAGATTTTCCGGGAGAAAATGCTCTGAGCAGTACTGGAAATAGACACCATAACTCGAATAATAATAATATATTATATATAAGGTGTCAATTGCCAATGGACAACTTACGTCACGGTTTGAATATCGAACTAGAGTGTCAAACCGTTTGAGAGCGTAACCAATTGATACAAAGTCAATAGTTATACCGAAGGCCTTACTTTCCGCGACCATTCACTGGCTTTATCATGAAAATGAGTTCGTATTCAGAGAATACAATTAGTGTTCATTTCAGTTGACGCATTAGAGCGGAGCGTCAGACGGTTTGAGGACGTTAGCAATTAGTATAACGTCATTTCTTTCACCGAATACCTTACCATTCGAGAACCCAATACGCTGTATCGAGTGTTTTATTTATTGATCTCGGGAACATATTAGTCCACATATTAGTTGACGTACCCCACAGTTTCATGAATAAATATACGAATCTAGAGTAAAGCCGTTCGAGAACGGAGCCATCTTGTTTGAGGGTCGAACGGCTGTGCCAATACGTACGCCTTTCATGTGATTCCGAAACATAAACCAGGTATGCCCGGTGAAAATCGGCGGAACTGTTTTGGCAACAGACACATCAATTCACGGATTGAGTATTAATGCAGACTGGCTAACCGCTTGAGAACTTTCCCAATTGCTACGATGTCAAATGTTTTACCGAAGACCTAACCTTCCGCGATCCTCACCGGCTTCGTCGAAAGGATACGTTCGTGTTTAGATAGTGAAATTAGTGTTCATTTCAGTGACGGGCAATTTAACTTCATGTATGAACTAGAAGATCGAGGGTCAAACCGATCGAGACCGTTACCATCATCTGTGGGAGACGAACGGTTACGTCTATATCATCACCTATCCTGCGACTCCGAAGGAAAAGTAGGTATTCCCGGTGGGAGTCTGCTGCACAGTACTGGCCATGGACACCTTTATTCACAGTTTGAATATTAAAGCAGGCCGTCATGCCGATGCAGGACATTACCTGCTGGTGTGTGGTCAAACTTCTAACAGAATAGTATAATTAATATAATTTTTACTGACGGGAACCATATTTACATATTTGAACATGAAGATAGAGGATCATACCGTATGAGAATGTTCCCACCCTTTTTGGGAGTCGCACATCTGTTTCAATACATTCACTTATCCTGTGATTCGGAAAGCCACGACATCTATCCCGGTAGTATATCCACTGAACATTATTGACAATAGCAACCATAATTCACGGTTTGAGTATTAATCAGAAGCGTCAAATTGCTTGACATCATTACTATTGGTATAAAGTCAACCGTTTTACGGAAGACCTTACACTCCGAAAGCCCAACCCGCTCTATCGAGAATCTAACGTCGAGTTCAGAGATAGAAATTAGTGTTAATTTGTGTAATGGGCCACTTATCGTCGTGTATGACATAGAAGATCGAGGATCAAACCGTTCCAGAGATTTACTACGCTCGCCAAGAGTCGAATGGCTAAGACAATAGGTTCACCTGTCCTGTTATACCCAGAGTCAATCCATGTATTGCGGGAGTAAATACGTTGAACAGTTTTAGCAATAGACACCTCAATTCACGGAATGAATAATGAAGTGGAGAGTCAAACCGTCGAAGAACGTTAAATACAGTAACAGAGTCAAACCTCTTAACGAAGGCCTTAAATTTCAAGAAGCTAACGCGCTGTGTGGAGGGTACGTCGTCGTGTTCAGAGAAGCATTTCATTATACTTTTGTGTGACGGGGTACTTAATTTTATGTATGAATTAGAAGATTGAGGGTCAAACCGTTAGAGATCTGGACCACCTTCTTTGCTAGCAGAACAGCTAGGTCAATAGCTCCACGTATCTTGTGAATCGGAGACCCAAATCAGGTATTCCGGGTGTAAATGCGCTCAACGGTATTGGCAATAGACACCGTAATGCACGGTATGATTATTAATGTAGAGCGTCTATCCATCTGGGGAGGTTACATATTGGTTTAGAGTCAAAAGTTTAACAGAAAACCTCACCCTCCAAAGCCAATCTTGCTATATCGTGAGTATAACGTCATGTTTAGAGGAACTAACTTGTTTACAGGTCAGTGACGGGCACCTCAATTTCGTGTATGAAAAAGAAGATCGATCGTCATGACCTCTGATAACGTTACCACCTCTTTTGAGTGTTGCACAGCTAAGTCAATATCTTCATATAAAATTTGATACTGCGAGTCAAACTAGGTATTACGGGAGAAAATCGGCAACGCATTCTTGGCATTAAACACCTTATTTTAGGGCTTCAATATTAAAGTAGATCGGTAATATATTTGAGATCGTTACCAATTTGTATCGGGTCAAACCTTTTGTCGAAACCCTTACTTGCGGTGAATATAAGCCGCTGAATCGATAGTATAACATCGTGTTCGCAAAAGTAAATTATTATGCATTTCATTGACGGGCACCATAATTTCTCGTATGAATTGCAAAGATCGGGGTTGAAACGTTCGAGAACGATGCCACCGTCTTTGAGAGTCGAACGTCTAAATGAGCAGCTTCACCAATCCCGTGATTAGAGAGTCAACCAAGGTATTCCGGTAGTATGGATATAAAAGTTGAGCGTCAAACCGTTCAAGTACGTTACCAAATGATATGAAGTCAAACCTATTATCGATTAACTTATCGACCTAGAACGAACAGAGTGTACTGCTTAGTGCTCACGGAAGCAAAATAGTAGTCATTATAGCTGACGGAGACCTTATTTTCGTGTCTGAGTAGCAAAATCGAAAGTCAAACTTCACTAGAACGTTACCACATTCTATCGGATTCGAACGGTTAAGTCCATAGCTTGTCGTATTCCAATATTTGAAGAGGCAAACCATGTATTCGGGGAGTAAGTGATACTAGTTTGCTACCGTGAACACTGAGCAAGACACTTGCTTCAGCGGGTTGGGCTTCTCGGTAGATGTGGCCTTCGGTAAAAAGTTTGACTCTAAACTAAAAGGTGAAGATTTATAACCGTCTGACGATCTACTTTCATATTCGTACCGTGAAATAAGCTGTCTACTGCCAATAACGTTCAGGGTATTTACCCCCGGAATATCTGGTATGACTTCTGGAAACAAAGGATATGTGATGCTATTTACTTAGCCCTTCGTCTCTCACACATGATGGTATCGTTCTCGAACGGATTGACACTCGATCTTCTCAGTCATGCATGAAATGAATGAACTCGGCACAAAAATGTTTACTAATGTGATTCCATAAGCACGAAGCTATACGATAGATACGGCGGGTTTGCTTCTCGGATGGTAATGCATTTGGTAAAACGTTCTACTTTATGACAACTGATAACGTACACAAACGATTTGACGCTCAATTTTACTATTGAAACCGTGATTTATGGTGTGTATTGCCAATACTTTTCAGCGAATGTACTCCCGGAATATCTGGTTTAACTCTCCCAATCACAGGATTGGTGAAGCTACTGACTGTCAAAGAGGGTGGCAACCTTCTCGAACGTTTTGACCCTCGATTTCTTAATTCGGACATGAAATTTAGGTGCGCGTGACTAAAATGCGAACTAATTCGCTTCTCCGAACACGAAATTATACTTTTTATAAAGCGGGTTAGCTTCTCGAAAGTAAGACGTTCTGTGAAATGTTTGACCCTATACCAATAGGTAACGTGCTACAACGATTTGACTGTGTACTTTAATATTTATTCCTTGAATTAGGGTATCTAATGACCATACCGAACAGCTGATTTACTCGCTGAATACCTGGTTTGTCTTTCGGAGCCGTTCGTCTTTCACAGAATGTGGTAACGATCTCGATCGCTTTGACTATCGATGTTGATATTTATACACAGACATGCGGTGTTCGTTCGCTAAAATATATACTTATTTTTTTCCGTGCACATTAAGCAGGACACTCGCGACAGTGGGTTAGGTTCTCGGAAGGTATGGTATTCGGTAATAAGTTCGACTCTCCACCAATTAGTATCGTTCAACAACGGATGGAATCTGCACTGTTATACATATTCCGTAAAATATGGTGTCGGATGCGAATACTGTACAGCGGATTATCTGATATAAATCTCGGAAGCACTGGATTGGAGGAGCTATAAACATAGCCGCACGACTCTCAAAGATGGTGGTTACATTCTCGAAATTTTTGACCCTCGATCTTCTAACTCATACATGAAGTTAAGGCGCTCGTCACTGAAATGATTACTAATTCTTTTTTTCTTTGTACACGAAGTAATACTCTCGATGAAGCGGGTGAGCTTCGCGGAATGTAAGGTATTCAGTAATCCATTTCAATTTATACCAATTGGTAACGTTCTTAAACGGCTTGACGCCCTACCTTAATACTAAAGCCGTGAATAATGGTGTTTATTGGCAATTCGTGACAACAGATTAACTCACGCAACATCTGGTTGGCCTCTCAGAATCACAGGATAGGGGAAGTTATTTAGTTAACCGTTCGTCTCTCGCAGAAGGTGGTAACGTTCTCCAAAGGTTTGGCCCTCGAGATTCTGATGCATACATGAAATTAAGGTGCCCGTCGTTAATGTGTATAATAATTAGCATCCGTGAACACAAATTATACTTTGGATGAAGACAGTTAGATTCTCGGAGGGTATGGCCTTCGGTAAACAGTTAGACAGTATGCGAATGCTTGAAGCTCTCCAATGGCTTGAATCAGTCCATCAATATTTAAACCGCTATTTATCGTGTCAAATGCCAAGACTGTTCAGCGGACTTATTCTCGGAATACCTGGTTTAACATTCGGAATCAAGGGATATGTGAAGCTACTTACCTAGCCGTTCTTCCCTCACACAAGGTCATAACGTTCTCGAACGGTTTGACCCTCGATCTTCTAATACAAACATGAAATTAAGGCGACCCTCGCAGAAATCCAGACAAAAAACTTTCTCTGAACACGAAGCTATGCTCTCAGAACGACGGGTTAACTTATGTGATAGTAAGGCCATCGGCAAAGTGCTTGACTTTATACTTTGGTTATGCTGTCAAACGGATTGACGCTGTACTTTAATATTCAAACCGTGGATTAAGGTGTCTATTGGCAATACTGTTCAGCGGATTAACTCACGGAATTCCTGGTTTGACTCTCGGTATCATAGGTTATGTGAATCTATTGAATTAGCCGTTCGTCTCTCGCAGAAGGTGGCAATGTTCTCGCACCGTTTGCCGTCGATATTCCAATAAATGCATGAATATAATGTGTCCCTTTGCTAATGCGTCTACTAACTTGATTACGTGATAACGAAGGAACACAGTCTCTTCAGCGGGTTCGGTTCTCGGAAGGTAAGGTATTGTATAAAAACAATGGATTTATAACAATTGGTAATGCTCTCCGATGGTTGGACTCTCAGGCTTAGTATTCATATCGTGATATAAGGTGTCTATAGCCAATACTGTTCAGTGGGTTTAATCCGGAACACCTTGTTTGACTCTCGGAATCACAGGATATATGAAGCTATTGACTTAGCCGTACGAAACTCAAAGAAGGTGATAACGTTCTCGAACGCATTGACTATCGATGTTGACATTTCTACACGAGCATGTGGTGTCCTTCCCTTAAATGCCTACTAATCTGAATCTATTTACATTAAGCAGGGTACTCTCTACACCAGGATTGGGTATCGGAAGGTAAGGTATTCAAAAACGGAATGACTCTATACGAATTGGTATTGTTCTCCGACGATTTGTCTCCCTACGTTAATATTAATACCGCTAATTAAGGTGCCAATTGCCAATAATCATCAGCAGATTTTCTCCAACATTACCAGATTTGACTCTCAGAGTCACAGGATACGTGAAGCGATTCACCTAGCTGTTCGACTCTCACGGAAGGTATAGTGATAGCTGTTCGAATCGCAAGGAAGGTAGTCACGTTCTCGTAATGTTTCACACTGGATCATCGAATTCACACATGATATTATGGTGCCCGTCACTAAAATCTATACTAACTTGCTTCTATGACACGAAGTTGTGCTCTCGATACAGCGGGTTAGATTCACGGAATGTAAGGTCTTCTGCAAAATGTTTGGCACTACACGAATATGTAAAGTTGTACAACGGTTTGATACTCTGCTTTAATATTCATTCCGTGAAATAAGCTCTCTATTGCCAATACTGGTCAGCGGAATAATCCCAGAATATCTGGAATGACTCACAGAACCACAGGATAGGTGAAGCAATTAACTTAGCTGTTCGTCTCTCACAGAAGGTTGCAATGTCCTAGACCGGATTGACCCTCGATATTCTAATTCACACACGATGATAAGATGTCCATTACTGAAATGAATACTAATTTCATTTCTGAACAGGAAGATATAATCGCATTACAAATCGTTCGAATTTATACAAATTGGCAACACACTCAATCAGTCTGACGGTCTAGATTAACATTCAAATCGTACATTGATGTGTCTATTGCCAATACTGTTCGGCGGATTTTCACCCGCAATACCTCGCTTCTTCGTTCGAAATCACAGGAAAGGTGAAGCTATTGCATTAGCCATGCTACTGTCATAAGAGTTGCTAACGTTCTCGGACGATTTGACAGTACATCTTCCTATTCACAGATGTAATTTGCGTGTCCGACTGCTAAAGCATCTACTAATTTCATTCCCTGAACTCTAAGCCAAATACTTGCTGCAACGGGTTAGTTTCTCGGAGGGTAATGTATCCAGTAAGATGTTTGGCACTATACCAGTAAGTAAAGATCTACTACGGTTCGAATTTCTATATTACCATTCATACCGCAAATTAAGTTGTCTCTTGTCAATACTGTACTACGGATTTACTCACGGAATTCCTGGTTTGACTCTCGGTATCATAGGTTATGTGAATCTATTGACATAGCCGTTCGACTTTTACACAAAGTGGAAACGTTTCCGAACGGTTTGACGCCCGCTTGTCAAATTCACGCAGGAAATTAAGGTGCCCGTCTGCTGAAATGTGTACTGATGTGATCAAGTGAAAACGGAGCGGGACCAACGCTACAGCGGATTGGGTTCTCGGTCCACGTGTGTCGGAGGTTTAACATGCGGTTCCTGCCACTAGGGCTTCATCCACACGGCTCCGATGGGCGCGCGAATGGAATACGCCAAATCAGCGCAGTGCGTGGCGCAACTTACCGCGCACCTACCTATTTGCTCGTAGACTGCAAGGCGTACGCGCCATCCTTGGGTAGGACGGGACCCTTCTAAATCCCTACTGACTCTGCAGGCCAGTGCCCGAGCTGATCTCACGCAGCACACCCGTTGAAGGTCTAACCTGTCCGAAGGCGGGCCCCATAACCCGCGATATGGGCTTACCACTCACCTCTCGTGGCAAATCCAAGCAACCGGGTGGGGGGGGGGCGAAGCCCGCCAACCCCAGGGCTCGAACCGGTTCCCGAGGTACCAGTGTATGCAGGGCCGTACTTGTCATACGCCGCGTAAGGACACCTTACTTCCTGAATAAGGAGCTTGCTCACCTCTGCCTTGGTTCGGCCGACTCGGGCACCGTGGGTTCTTCATACACTTGGTATCACAGCATACGTGCAGTTATTGTCTTAGCTACGCATCTTTCAGGAAGGCTGGTAACGTTATCCACCGGTCTGACTCTCGATTCTGCTACTCGGACATGATAATAAGGTGTCCCTCCGCCGAAAGCTCTACTGATATCATTTTGCGCGAGCAATCAGCAAGACACATCCTACAGCATGTTTGGCTCACGGAAAGCAAGGTATACGATTTAAAGAATGACTTTATACCAATTAATAATATTCTCCGACGATTTGAATCACAACCTTAATATTCATGCCGTGAATTACGGTATCAATTGCCAATATTGTTTAGCGTATTTACGCCTAAAATACGTGGTATGATTCTCGCAATCAATAGGAGAAGCTATTGTTTCAGATGTGAGGCTTTCAAGGAAGGTGGAATCGATCTGCAACGATTTGACTATCGACCTTGCTATTCATACCTGAAACAAAGGTCTTCGTCTCCTAAAAATCTACTGATTGGTTTCACTGGCACTAAGTATGATACTCGATACAGCGGGTTAGGTTCTAGGAAGGTAAAATATTCGGAAAATAGTATGTGACTATGTAAAACTTGGTTATGTTCTCCAACGGATTGACACTCTAGTTTAATATTCAACCCCTTGGTTAAGGTGCCTATTGCCAATACTGTTCAGCGGAGTTACTCCTAGAATTGCAGGCTTTACTCTCGGAACCACGAATATAGGTGAAGGTGCTGACAAAGCTTTTTGTCTCTCACAGAAGGTGGTAATGTTGTCGAACGGTTTGACCCCCGATCTTCGTATTCTTTCAGAAATAATGGTCCCCGTCACTAAAATGGTGCTAATGCGTTTCCCTGATCACGAAGGTCGATAGGCCGGATTGGCTTCTCGGACAGGATGGCATCCGATAAAACGTTTGATCTTATTGCAATTAGTAACGTTCTCAAACGATTTGTCTCCCTATTTTAATATTCAAACCGTGAATTGAGGAGTCTGTTACCAATAACGTTCAGCGTATTTATTGCCGGAATACCTGGTTTGAGTCTTGGAATCTCAGGATAGGTGAAGCTATTTACTCAGCCGCCCGACTCTCATGGCTGGTCGTAACGTACTGGAACGATTTGAAGCTCCACTTTATTACTCATGCAGGTAATTCAGGTGTCACTTGCCAATGCTGTACAGAGGATGTGTTCCTAGCATTCCTGGTTTGACTCTCGGCATCCCAGGATTGGCGAAGGTATTCACTTAACCGTTGGACTCACAAATTAGGTGGTATCGTTCTCGAACGGTTGGACCCACCACCTTCCAATTCATACATGAAGTTAAGGTGCCCGTCACTGAAATGCAGACTAATTTCTTTCTCTGAACACGAAGTTATACTCTCGATGTAGGCGGTTAGTTTTTCGAGGGATTAGGTCTTCGTTAAGACAGTTGACTTTGTTGCAATTGGTATCAATCTACATCGGCTTGACGGGATGCTTTAATATTCAAACCGTGTATTAAAGTGTCTATTGCCAATACTGTTCAGGGGATTTGCTCCAGGATTACCTAATTGGGCACAGAGAAACACGGGATTGGTGAAGCTATTGACTTAGCCGCCCGACTCACAATGCTGGTGGTAACGTTAGCGAACGATTTGACCCACGATCCAGTAATACGTACATGAATGTACTGTACACGACACTAAGGTGTATAATACTATGTCTCTCTGAAGGCGAAGTTATACACTCGATGCATCGGGTCAGCTTCTCGGGAGCTAATGCCTTCGGTGGAATGTTTGACTCTATACCAATAGAGAACGTTGCTCAACTGTGTCACACTGTACTTTAGTATATATAACGGGAAGTAGGTTTTTTAGTGCCGATACTGTACAGCGCACTTACTCCCAGAGAACCTATATTGACTCTTGGGCTCACAGGATATATGCAGCATTTGACGTAGCCACTCGACTGCCAAATTGATGGTAACGTTCTCGAACAGTTTGACTCCCGATTCTGCTATACCTACTGCGAGAGACGAACTGCTAAATAAATAGCTCCACATGTCCTGTGATTCCAAATGCCTAATCATGTACCCCGGTAATAAATGCGCTTTGCAGTATGGGCAATACACACCTCAATTCACGGGTAGAATAATAAATAATTCGTTCGGTAACGTCACAACCATATTTGATAGGCGCGAGGTTAATTCAATCGCTTCACATACTCCACGATTCCAAGAGTCATCTGCGGTATTCCGGTAGTAAATCCGATGACATTCTTTGCAATAGACATCTTATTTCACGGTATGAATATTAAAGTCGGGGGTCAAACCGTCGGGGAGCATTATCAGTTCGAATAATGCGATTCTTGTAATGGACAACCATACCATCCGAGAACCTAACTCGCTGCGGCAATTGTCTTGCTTAATGTTCACGGAAACAAATTAGTAGACATGTTAGCAGACGGGCTCAACATTTTCTTGTTCAAATTACAATACTGAGGGTCAAACCGATCGAGAACGTTGCCACCTTCTGTGAGAGACGAACGTTTATGTCAATATCTTCACCTATCCTGTGATTCTGAGAGTCAAACCAGGTATTCCTATAGAAATTGTGCTGCACAGTATTGCCAATAGATACATTAATTCGCGGATTGAATATTAAAATATATCGTCACACCAGGTGAGAGCGTTACTAATTGTCATAGAGTCAAACGTTCTATCCAATGCCTTTCCGCCCGAGAAAATAACCGCCGGTTCGAGAGTACGTCACCGTGTTCAGAGGCACGAACTGGTATACGTATTAGTGAAGAGCATCTTCATTTCATGCATTAATTGGAAGATCGAGGGTCAAACCATTCGAAAGGTTAGAATCTTCATTGAGATTCAAACGGCTAAGTCAGTAGCTTCATACATCCTGTGACTCAGAAAGTCAAACGAGATATTCCGTGAGTGAATGCGCTGAACAGAATTGGCAACATATATATCAGAATTCCTGGATTCTATATTACAATTTGGCGTCGCACTGTGTGAGAACGATACTAATTGATATAAAGTCAAACGCTTTACCCAAAGCCGTACCTTTCGCGAACATCACCCACATCATCGAGAGTATAACTTCGTGTTCAGAGATACAAATTCATAGACATTCTAGTGGCGGGCACCTTAGCTTCGTGTATGAATTAGAAGATCGAAGGTCAGGCTATTCGGTAATGTCATCACCATCTTCTAGGGTCGAACGTCTAAGTCAATCGCTTCATCCACCGTGTGATTCCGAGAGTAACGCCAGGAATTCCTGGAATAATCCGCTGGCCAGTATAGGCAATAGACTTCTTATTTCGCGGTATGAATATTAAAGCAGAGCATCGAACCATTGTAGAGCATTACCTATTCGAAACGCCCTCAAACGCTTTACCGAAGAGCTAACGTTCCGTGAAGTTATCCCGCTGTATCGACAGTATAACGTCGTGTTTGGAAAAGCACATTCGTATAAATTTTTGTGACGGCATCTAAGTTTCGTGTATGAATTTGAAGGTAGAGTGTAAAACATTTCGAGACCGTAACCACCTTCTATGATAATCGAACAGCTAAGTCAATAGCTTCACAAATCTTGTGTTTCCGCGAGTCAAATGAGGTATTCCGCGAATAAGACCGCTGATGTGTTTCGGCAATAGACACCTTATTTCACGATTTGCATATTAAAATAGAGTGTCCAACAGTTGGAGGACATTACCCCCCTTGAGATTCGAACTGCACAGTCAATAGCTTCACCTACCCTGTGATTCTGAGCTCAGGCCAGGTATTCCTGGAGTAAATACTCTGAACAGTATTGGTAGCAGTCACATTAATTCCCGGTATGAATGTCAAAGTAGAGCGTCAAATCGTCTAAGATCGATACCAATTATTATAAAGACAAACGTGTTACTGAAGTCCATACCCGTAGAAAGCCTATCCCGCTGTATAGATGGTAATACGTTGTGTTCAGAGAATCTAATTAGTAGACATTTTGGTGACAGAGACCTTAGCTTGATGTACGAATAAGAAGATCGAATGTTAGACCGATCGAAAACGTTACCACCTTCATTGAGAGTCGCATAGTTGAGGCAATAGCTTCTCACCCGTCCTGTGATTCCGAGAGTTAAGCAAGTAATTACTGTAGTAAATCCGCTGAATTATATAGGAAATTGGCACCATAATTCAAGGTATAAATATTAATGTAGAGTGTCATACCGTCAGCGATCATTTTCAATTTGCATTGAATCACTCTTTTTTCCGAAGTCCTTACTTTCCGGGAATATAACCCTCCGTTGTGAGAGTGCAACTACGTGATCAGAGATACAAATTAGTGGACACTTTAGTGACGGTCATCTTACTTTCATGTGTCAATAGGATAGACGAGAGTCAAACCATTCGAGAACGATCCCACCTTCTTCAATAGTCGAAAGGCTAGGTTAGTAACTTTACCTATCCTGTTATTCCGATAGTAATACCAGGTATACCGAAAGTCAATTCGCTGTGCACAATTGGCAATAGTCGCCTTAATTCACGGTATGATTACTAAAGCAGAACCTCAACCCGTTGAATATCGGTATCCACTGGTGAAGACAGAAACCTTTTACCGAAAGCCTTGCATTCCGAGAAGCTAACCCGCCGTAGCGAGTGTATAACTTCGTGTTCAGAGGAAAAAATAGTATGCATTTCAGTGGCGGCCACTTCAATTTCATGTATGAATTAGAATATCGATCGTCAAAACTTTCGAAAACGTTACCAACATCTATGAGGACCCAAAGGCTATTTCAGTAGCTTCAACTACCCTGTGAATCTGGTAGTTAAATCAGGGAATCCTGGAATATATCCGCTGAAGGGTATTAAAAATAGATACCTTAATTCACGTTCTGAAAATTGAGTTTGTGGTTCGAATTGATGAAGAACATTATCAATTGGAATAGATTCTTAATACCGAAAACCTTGCCTTCTGGGAAAAAGCCGCGCTGTAGGGAGTGTTTTGCTTACTGTTCACGCAGAAACAAATCAGTAGACCCTTTGGTAGAGGGACATATTGTTTTCATATTTGAGTAGCAAAATCGAGAGTCATACGTTTGGAGAACGTTTCAACCTTTCTTGAGAATCGCACAGCTAAGCCAATATCTTCACCTGTCCAGTGAAACGAAGAGCAAAACCAGGTTTACCGGGATTAAATCCGCAAAACAGTATTGGCAATTGACACCGTAGTTCACGATATAAAAATTAACGTACATAGTCAAACCGTTATAGGAAGTTATTTGTTGGTACAGTTTCAAGCATTTTACAGAAGGCCGGACCATCCGAGATCCAAAAACTCTGTATCGAGAGTATAACTTTGTGTTCAGAGAAACAAATTGGTATACATTTTAGAGACGGGTAGGTTTGCTTCATGCATGTATTAGACTGTCCCGAGACACACACTTCCAGAACGTGACGACCTATCATGGGAGTCGCACAGCAAAGTTTATACCTCCACTTATCCTGTGACTCCGACAGTCAATCCTGGAATTCCAGGAGTAAATCTGCGTCAGAGTATTGGCATTTATCACCTTGATTCAGGGTTCGAATATTAAATTACAGAGTCAAACAATGCATAACGTAAACAGTTTGTTAAGGACAAATTTTTTACGGACGGACTTCCGAGAAGCCTATGCTGCTGAATCGAGAGTATAACGTCATGATCAGGGGAACAAATTAGTATAAATTTTAGTGGCGGGCAACTTAATTTCATCCACGAACCGGATTATCGAGGGTCAAACGATTAGAGGAAGTTACCTCTGTCTGTGAAAGACGAACCGCTAAGTTAATCGGTTCATCTATCCTGTGATTCAGATAGTCAAATCAGGTATTCATGGAGTCAAGCCGCTGGAGAGTAGAGACAATAGACACCTTCATTAAAGTTTTGAATAAAAAAATAATGCCTCAAACCACTTGAAAGCATAACCAATTCGTATAAAATCAAACAATTTACCGATAGCATTAACGTCCAAGAGCATAACCAGCCGTATCAGGAGTATAGCTACGTGCTTAGGGAAACACATTAGTATACAATTTCGTGACCGCACCATAAATTCATGCATGAATTATACGTTCGAGGGTCAAGTCGTTCGAGTACGTTACCACCTTCTGTGGGAGACGAACGCCTCAGTCAATACTTCACATACCATGTGATTCCGAGAGCGAAGCCTCCAGGAGTAGATACACTATACAGTACTACCAATGGACACCTTAACTCGCGATTTAAAGAACAAATTATCATGTCAATCCGTTGGAGGACGTTACATGTTAGTATAGAGTCAAACTTTTTACCTATGGTCATCTGATTAAGAAAGTCATACCGGGTATTCCGGTTGTAAATCGGCGGAACAGCTGTGGCCCCAGACACCTTAATTGAGGGATCGAATATTAACGTAGAGCCCAATCCGTTTGAGATCATTGCCAATTTGGATAAAGTCCAACACTTTTCCAACGGCATTACCTTCGGAGAAGCAAAATCGCCGTTTCGAGAGTATAACTTCGTTTTCAGAGAAAGAAAGTTGCTTTCATTCCAGTGGCGAGCACCTTAACTTCATGTACGAATTCGAATATCAAGCGACATGCCGCTTGAGAACGTTGCCTCCTACTGTGAGCGACCAACGGCTAAGCGAATAGCTTTACCGGCCCGGAGATTCCGGGAGTAAAACTAGGTACTCCGAGAGTAAATCGTGTGATCAAAATTGGCATGAGACACCTCGAATCAAGGTCTGAATATTAAAGCAGGCCGTTAATCCGTTGTTGATCGCAACCTACTGGTATAGAGTTATACTTTTTAATGAATGCCTACCCATCCGAGAAGCAATACCGCTGCTTCGAGAGCATCACATTGTGCTCAGGGAAACAATTTATTATGCATCTTAGTGACGGACGGATTAACTTCTTGCAGCAATTAGATGACGGATGGTCAAACCTTTCCAGAATGTTATCACCTTCCTTGAGATTCAAACGGCTAAGTCAATAGCTTAATGCATTCTGTGAATCAGAGAGTCTAGCGAGGTATTCCGGGAATAATTGCGCTGTACAGTATTGGCGTTATGCAACTTATCTCCAGGTATTAATAGTAAAGTGCAGAATAAGGCCGTTATAGAACATTACGAATTGGCATAGAGTCAAACATCTCCGATGGCTTTTCCTTCGTGGACCCATCCCAATGTAGCGATTGCCTTGCGTATTGTTCACCGGAACAAGATAATACACATTTTGGTAGACGGACAGCATATTTTCGTGTATTAATAAGACGATCGAGGGACAAACAGTGCGAGGACGATACCACCACCTTCGAGAATTAAAAATGCTAAGTCAATAATTTTGAATATGCAGTGATTCGGAGAGTCAAACCACGTATAGATGGTGTATATCCGGTCAACATTATTGCCAATAGACACCTTAAATGACGGCTCGGATAGTGAAGTAGAGCGTCATACCGTTTAAACTTCATACTCTACTAAAATAGAGTGTCAAACGCTTCTAGAACGTTACAAATTGCTGTAAAGTGAGACGCTTTACCGAATGCCATACACTCCAATAAAATAACAGGCCATATCGAGTGTGTAACTTCGGTTCAGAGAATGAAATTAGTATTCATTTCAGTGACGGGGACCTTCATTTCACTATGAATAAGAAGATCGAACGTCAAGCCATTTGATATCGTATCCGCCTTCTTTGAGGTTAGATCAGCAAACTCAATAGGTTCACCAGTCCAGGGATTCGGGTAGTGAATCCAGGTATTCCTGAAGTAAATCCGCTGAACAGTACTGGCTATAGACACAACAATTCGCGGTTTGAATAGAAATGTAAAGCGTCAAACCGTTTGAGACCAACCGTTAAACCTATACCGTTCAGCGCATTTACTCCTGGAAAACCTGAATTGCCTTTCGGAATCAAGGTGTAGGTGCAGCAATTGACTTAGAAGTGTGACATTCAAGGAAGGTGATAACGTTTCTAGCGGTTCGACGCTCGATCTTTTTAATCATACATGAAGTTATGGCGCCCGCCATTAGAATGTTGTGTAATTTGTTTCAATGATCACGGTGTTATACGCTCGATACAGCGGGTTATCATCTCTGATGGTTAGGCCATCGGGAAAGAGCATGACTCTATACAAATACGTTACGTTCGTCCGCGATTAGATTCTCTACTTTAATATTCATAGCGTGAATTATCACTATTCCGACCGACACATCACGCATACCTATTCCTACCGCGGGCTGGTCAAATGACCGGTCTTTCACAACTTATATTTATCAATATTGAATGCAGACCAATAGCCAGTTTTCCAGTATGAAAATATATTTTCTTCTATTCAAGACTACATAATTTACACTTTATTCTTTTTCGTCGCATTTTTCACAAATGGGCTTTTCAACTGTACTTTTTCCGCATACGTACTTTTTACATTTTAGACAGATTTTGTTCGTCTTATTATCTTTACAATACCTTATCTGACATGTTTTCCGTCCACAGGAACCTGTATTTGTACTTGCGATGGGTATTGGTTGATTTTCTTTACCGAGATATGGTTGGTATTCGATGGCAAGTTCTTCTGCAAATTGGAACAAAAATTCCTGTCTTGTAATTTCTCTTCTTGCAGTTTCTTTATATAACACCCATGCATTTATCCCGGCTAAATCCAAGATATTAACGAATACTTCCAAAGGCCATCTCCGAGATTTAGATTTTACCGAATAATTTCTGGCCATTTAATCGGTCACATCTACGCCAAATTTGGTGCAATTATAGAATTCAATTGTCTCCGGTGTTCGAGTGACATTTTCTTCAACTTGTACGGAGTACTGCATCGAACTGTGAATTAGAACTTTCTTTGTTGGTTTGGCTTTGTAAATTATCAACATACAATTATTTGAGCGATAGAGTTTGGTTGAGAAAAGTGCCATGTCGTCATTTTTCAGCTTTGCCAGTCTTGGTAGCTCTTTTATATTTGCTCTAATTGTCCCAACAATCATAGTTTTTTTTTTTTTTGCTAAAAGTTTTGCTGCTAAAGGTAGACTCGTAAAAAAGTTGTGTGTGGTTATATTTCTTTCACATCCTACATACGGTTCTGCTAATTTCATAGCGACAAAGTCTCCAAGAGGAACTAAGGGTTCTCTACTTTCATATTTTCCCTAATATGGAAAGCCGTTTATTATATATTTGCTACGTACATCAGATGCTAACCAAAATTTTATACCAAATTTGCCCGGTTTATTGGGCATGTATTGAGTGAATATAAACCTTACTTTCGTTGGAAACAATTGTTCGTCAATAGTAATATATGGACCTGGTTTATAACAATTTTGACTGTTGTCAATAAACTGGAAACAAACTTCGGAAATCATAGCGAATTTGTCGGTTTGTAATCGTTGGCTTCGTTGATTATTGGCGTCAAATCGAATATATCTCATAATCTCCGTAAAGTCATGTCTACTCATATTATTTGAAGACTAAAGTGGGCCCCACCTTCTGTTCCATAGAACTGCTATATCTATATTCTTAGCCTCATGTGCGCCGCGTGTATACATAATTGCAAAGGATGCATATGACTTTGCTGTAGACGATTCCCATTTATATCCCAACACTATAAATGCCTCTGCCTCTGTGCACTTTCTTGTAAGCTCGATAATATTTTCATCAATTATCAAAGAAAATGCCGTCCTATCTTCGCCTTTCATAATATTACGTTTACTGTACCCAGTCGGGCCTGATGTTTCCCTAAAAATATTATGACCAGGTGCTCTTCCAGGATTTTACCTTATTTTTACTTTCTGCCAAACAGTTCCGGCCATCGTAATTTCACTTGTCATTTCCACATTCTCACTATCGGAACTAACTAAAAATCTCCTTCTCGTTCGTCGTCTACGCAAGTTCGAAATATTCTCTTCGTTCTCATCGGTGTTCGAGGCGGTTTCAAATGGATCAGAATTTTCCGTAGTGTCATTTTCCATATCCAGAATTCCCTGATCATCGTCTGAACATTCTGCATCGATATCACTTATTCTCGCAAATACTCAATCGTCTTGAAATTTTGGGGTAAATATTCAACGGAGACAATAAAAACTAAAATATGAAAATGTAAATCAAAATAGATAAGAAAATGTATAAAATATATAATGTGAAACTTACTGCGACGTATTATTAGTCTTGTTCACTATTTTGAAAATTGCACTTATAACACGTAATACGATATAAAATATTACGAAATATTAATAAAGACTGCCAAGTATGCTCTTTATGACTTCACGTTTCGATGCACTCTGTTCGTGTCGCAAGACTATACTGATTTGAATTCGTGAGAAAACGTCTATATATTTCCATCAGTTAGTAGTCATTTTATGTCATCGTGAATAAGATGACGTAAGAACATTCGAGGGTCTGGACCATATAAGGTTTCAATCAAGCAAATAAACAATGCAAACCCGATAGTCAAGCGAGAAATGTAAACACTTGGAAGTGCCGTAAACCATTTTCTGGTAGGCACTTATATATAAAATCGTGCCGGAACTACATTACCTTTCGTTTGAAACGACTTTATGGTTTTGGCATTGACACTTAGAGAGGAATTATTACAAAAATTTATAAATCGTACTACCGGTCAAATGACCCGTCGATGCAGTTAAGACAGACTACAAATATTTCTCAGAAAATAAACAATAAAAAAAAATGTGAATATTGAAAAATGGATATTACATATATACGAGGACAAGTCGTAAAGTTTAAAGGCGGTACGCTTACGTTGAATGTATGAAATTCCAATTGAAAATTTGAAAACGGTCATTTGACCGGTCCTGGTAGGAATAGTGTTATGGTGTCTTTTGCCATAGCTGTTGATAGTACTTACTGCTGGAATATACGGTGTCCCTCTCGGAGTCACAGGATACCTGAAGCCACTGACTTGTCCGTTCGACTCCCAAAGAAGCTATTCTGTTAGCTATTCCAATCTCAAAGAAGGTGGTTACATTCTCGAAACGGTGTTCCCTGGATCATCGAATTCAGGAATGATACTAATGAAGCCACAACCAAAATGTATACGAACTTGCTTCTCGGAAGACGAAGTTATACGCTTGATACAGTGGGTTAGCTTCACGGAAGGTTAGCTCTTCGGTATAGCGATTGACTCTATACGAATAGGTAATGCTCTGCAACGGATTGATGCACTACTTTAATGTTCATATCGAGAAATAAGCTGTCTATATCCCATAGTGCTGAGCGTATAGACTCCCGGAATATATGGTTTGACCCTCGGAATCGCAGAATAGGTGAAGCTATTGTATTATGTTCGTGATTTCACGAAGAAGGTGGTAAAGTTCACGAATGTTTTCACCCTCGATCTTCTTATTCATACATGGCATTAAGGTGCCCATCTCTGCAATGTATACCAATTTGTATCCCGTAGTAGGAAGTAATAGTCTACATACATCGGGTTATGTTCCCGGAGGGCATGGTTTTCTGTAAATCTTTTGATTCTAACCGTGAACAAAAGTGTCCATTGCCAGTTGTGTATAAAGTACGGTCTCCCGGAATACCTGGTGTGACTCTCAGAATCACTTGATGCTTCAAGTTGTTAGCATAGCCGTTCGACTATTAAAGGAGATGGTAACGACCTCGAACGGTTAGACATTCAATTATCTGGATCATACATCAACTTAAGGTATCCGCCACTAAAATGTGTATTAATTTGTACATCTGAAATAAAGTTATACTCCTGGTACTGCGGGTGTGGTTCGGGGAAGTTTGCGCCTTCGTTAAAACGTTGGAGTTTATACCAATTGGTATCGCTCTCAAACGGTTTGACGCGCTATTTTAATATGTAAACCGTGATTTAAGGTGACTATTGCCAATACTTAATAGCGGATTTACTCCTGGAATGCCTGGTTTTACTCTCGGAATCCCACGATAGGTGAGGCTATTGATATAGCCGTTCGACTCTCAACGAAGGTGGACAAGATCCCGATCCGTTCGACACTCGACCTTCTAATTCATACATGCAGTTAAGGAACACGCCACTAAAGCCTTTACTAATTTTCTCCCTTGGACACAAAGTTATACTCTCAATAGACTGGGTTAGATTCTTGGAATGTACGACCGTCGGTAAAAGGTTTGACTCTATACCTATACGTAACGTCCGTCAACGGTATGACTCAGTACTCTGATATTCACACCTGGAATTACGGTACCTATTGCCAATACTTTTCAGCGGATATACTCCCTGCACAGCTGGTTTGACTCTCTGTATCACAGGATAGGTGACGTAATTGACTTACTTGTGCGACCTCAAGGAAGGTGGTAAATTCTCAAACGGTTTGACACTCAATCTACCAATTCATTCCTGAAATTAAAGTGCTCGTCACTAAAATGAATAGTAATTTCTTTGACTCTTGGCATCATTGGATGGGTCAAGCTGTTGACTTAACAGTGCGACTCCCACAGTTGGTGGGAACGTTCAAGAACGGTTTGTCACTATATCCTCCTATTGATACATGAAGTTATGGACGCAGTCTGCGAAAATGTCTACTTATTCGCACGTGTGAACCCAAAGCAAGATAATCGCTACGGCAGCTTGGGTTCTCGGAATGAAAGGTATTGGTTAAGAAGAATGGCTTTATACTAGTTCGTAATGCTCTCCGTCGGTTTGACACTCATCCTTAATATTTATGCCTTGAATTTCGGTATCTATTGACACTATTGTTCAGCGCACTTGCGCCTAGAATAACTTGTCTGACTCTCGCAACCACAAAATAGGAGAGGCTATCGACTTTGTTGTGGGGACTTCAAGGAAGTTGGAACAGTTATGCAACGGTTTGACGCTGGATTTTGCTATTTATACATGAAACAATCCAGTGCGCCTGCTAAAATGTCTACTAATTGGTTTCCATGGACACTAAGCATGATACTCGACACAGCGCGTTAGGTACAAGGAAGGAAAGGTATTCGGTACATAGTATGACTTTTTAAAAATCGGTTATGTTCTCCAACGTGTTCACTCTCTAATTTAATATACAAATTGTGAACTAAGCTGTCTATTGCCAATACATTTCAGCGGACTTTATCCGAGAATTCCTGGCTAGACTCTCCGACCCACGAATATAGGTGAAGCCGTTCACGCAGCCGTTCGATTCCCGAAGAAGCTGGTAACGTTCTCGAACGGTTTGACACTCCACCTTCAAATTCATAGAATATACTAACGCGCCCGTCACTGAAATGTTTACTAATTGGATTCTAAGAACAGGAAGTCATACATACAATACTGCGAGTTAGTTTCTCGAGGGGACAGGCATTCTTTAAAGACATTGGCCATTCACCTGTAGGTAATGATCGACGGCGGGTTGATTACCTTCTTTGGTTTTCAAACCGTGATTTAAGGTGACTATTACCCACACCGTTCAGCCGATTTTCTTCCGGAATACTTGGATTGCTTCTCCGAATCGCAGGATAAGAGAAGTTATTGCCTTTGCAGTCCGTCTCTCATAGAGGGTGGTAACGTTCTCGAACGTTTTAACTCTCGATCATGATATTTATACCCAAATATGTAGTGATCCTGCGCTAATAGGTCTACCAATTTGGTTCCGTGCACATTAAGCAAGACACTCCCTATAGCGGGTTAGGTTCCCGGAAGATATGGTATTCGGTAAGAGGAACGACTTTATGTGCATTGGCAATGTCCTCCATCGGTTTGACTCTTCGACATTAATATACATACCGTGAATTAAGGTGTCAGTTGCCAATAAACTCCAGCCGACCATTTCCCGGATTACGTGATTTGACTCTGTGTATCACACGATACGTGAAGCAATAGACTTAGCTTCTCGAATTTCAAAGAAGGTGGTAATGTTCTCGAACGGTAAGGCTTTCGGTAAAAAGTTGGACTATATACCAATACGAATTATTCATGAACGGTTTGACTCTGCACTTTAATATTTATACCATGAAATGGGGCGTCTAATTCCAATAGCGAACAGCGGACTCACTCTCGGAATACCTAGTTTTTCTCTCAGAATGGCTAGATAGGTGTAGCTACTGACTTAGCCGTTCGATCCTCACAGAAGGTGGTACCGTTCTGGAACCGTTTGACCCTCGATTTTCTATTTCATTCATGAAATTACGGTGCGCGACACTAAAATGTATACTCATTTGTTCCTCTGAACACCGTGTTGCACTCTCGATGCAGCGGTTTAGGCTCTCGGAGCGATAGGCCTCCGGCATATAGTTAGACGCTATAAGAATAGGTAACGTTCTATAATGATTTGACGTGTGTCATTAATAGTCAAATCATGAATTTATGTGTGCATTGCCAATACTTTTCAGCGAATGTACTGCTGGAACACCTGGAGCAGCTGTTGACTCAGCTGTTCGACTTTCAATGAAGGTGGTAACGGTCCTGAACAGATAGACAGTATATCTTCTAATTCCTACACCAAGTTAATGTGTCCGCCACTAAAATGTATACGAATTTCTATCTTTGATCACGAAGTTGCCCTTTCGATACAGCGGGTTAGGTTCTGGGAGGATAGGTTCAACGGTGAAGCTTTTGACATTTTACCAATAGGTAACTTTCTATAAGCGTTAGACACTGTACTTTTATATTCAAACCGTAAATTAAGGTGTCCATTACCAATAGTGTACAGCTCACTGTATACCGTAATACCTGGTTTGGTTATCACAATAGCAAGCTAGGTGAAGATATTGACTTTGCCTTTCGACCCTGGAAGAAGGAGGAAACGTTCGCGAGCGGTTTGTTGATATTTACTCAGAAGCATGAAGTGTTCTTTCGCTAATATTTCTACCAATTTGTTTCCGTGCACATTAAGCAGGGCGCTAGCTACGGCGAGGAAGGTTCTCGGAATGTATGGTATTCGATAAAAGGAGTGACATTATGCTGACTGGCAATGTTCTCTGTCGGTTTGACTCTCCTCATTAGTTTTCATACCGCGAATTAATGTGTCAGTTGCCAATAAACTCTAGCGTACTTAGTGACGCATAACCTGATTCGACTCTCAGTATTACTGGGTAGGTGAAGCTGTTGTCGTAGCCGTTCGATTCAGAAGGAGGGTGGAATCGTTCTCGAACGGTTTGACCATGGATCTTCTACTTCATACATGTAGTTACGTCGCCCGTCACTGAAATGAATACTAACTTCTATTCTGCGATCACGAACTTATACTCTCAATGATGGCGCAGAGGCTCGCGGAAGGAAAACCATAGGGAAATCTTTTGACATTATACCAATTGGTAACGTTCTCAAATTGCTTGACGATCTACTCTAACATACAAACCGTGGATTACGGTGTCTATTGCCAAACCATTCAGCGAACTTACTCCCAGAAAACCTGGATTGATTCTCCGAGTCACGTGATAAGTAAAGCTATTGTCTTAGCCGTTCGACTCTCACAGCAGCAGGCAACGTTCTCGGATGGTTTGACACTCGATGTTCTAATTCATGCATGACATTAAGGTGCTCGTCAGTAAATGTATACTAGTTCGTACTTCTGAACGCAGTGTTATACTCCCGAATCAGGGAGATATTTTTTCGGAGGGACGGGCATTCTGTAACAAGTTAGACGTTACAGCTATAGGTAATGTTCTACAACGTCTTGACGGCCTGCATTAATATTCAAACCATCTATTAAGTTGCCTCTTCCTCACACTGTTGAGCGGATTTGCTTCCGGATACCCTGGTTTTCCTCTCCGAATCACAGAATAGGTGAAGCTATTGACTTAGGCGTTCAACTCCCGAAGAATGTGGGAACGTTCTCGAGTGACTGGAACCTCGGCCTTCTAATTCTTGCATGAATTTAAGGCGCCGTCACGAAATTAAATACTAATATGATCCTCTGAACACGAAGTTATACTGTCAATGAAGCGAGTAAGGCTGGCGGAAGGTATGGCCTCGGTAAAGTGTTTTACTTCATATCAATTGGCAAGGCTCTCAGACGGTTTCGCGCTCCACTTTACTATCCAAACCGTGAATTAAGGTATGCATTGGCAATAATGATGAGCGGATATACTTCATCTATACCTGGTATGACTCTCCGAATCACTGGACATTTGAAGCTATTGACTTAGCATTTTTACTCTCGAGGATGATGGTAACGTCCTCGCACGGTTTAACCCTCGATCGCCCTATTCATACACAAAAATATGCAGTCCGTCTGCCAAAATGTGTACTATTCTGTTCCGGTGAACAATACGCAAGCCAATCGCTACAGCGGGATAGGTCCACGAAGGAAAAGACTTCGGTAAAGAGTTTGACTCTATGCCAATTCATAATGTTCTATAACGGCCTGATTCTGCAAGTGATTATTTATTTCTGAATTTAGGTTGTATAACGCCAGTACTGTATAGCGCATTTACTCCCGGAACATCGCGTTAGACTCTCTGATTCACAGAATGTATTAAGCATTTGACTTAGTCGTTCGACACTCAAAGATGGTGGTACTGTCTCGAACGGCTTGTCTCCTGATTTGGTTATTCATACATGGTGCGCATCACTAAAATGTATACATGAGTGTTTCTCTCGACACGAAGTTTTACTCTCGATATGGCGGGATAGCTTCTCGGACGTCAAGGCCATCGGTAAAATGTTTGACTTTATACCAATAGGTAACGTTCTTCCAGTGATAGACTGTGTACCTTAATATTTATTCCGTGAATTAAGGTGTCCATTGCCAATAATGTACAGTTTTGTTAATCTCGTAATGCGTGGTTCTTCCTTCGGAAACACAGGATAGGTGAAACTGCCGACTTATCCGTTCGACACAGTAACTTTCTCGAACGGTTTGATAATCGATCTATGAATTCATTCATGAAACAAAAGTGGCCATCATTAAAGTTTATAGTAATATATGCCACAGAACTCTTGATTATACGCGCGATACGACGCGTTATACATTCGGAGGGTACGGATTTCTGAAAGACGTTTGACTTCATTCAAACTGGTAACGCCCTCAAACGGATTGACTCACTACTTTCGTATTCAGACCACGAATTAAGGTGACAAATGCCAACACTGTTCAGCTTATTTACTCACGGAATGCCTGGTTTGACTCTCGCAATCACAGGATAAGTGAAGCTATAGACTTAGCTGAGCAACTCTCATGAAAGTTCGTCACGCTCTGGAAGTGTTTGTCCCGCGACTATCTAATACATACATGAAATTTAGCTGCCTGTCTCTAAAATATATACTGATTTGCTTCTCTGGATACGAAGTTACACTCTCGATACGGCGGGTTAGCTTGTCGCACGTTATGGCTTTCTGGAAAGCGTTTGACTTTATAGCACTTGTCCACGTTCCCACACGGTGTGACGCACTATTTTGATACTGAAAGCGCGAATTATGGTGTCTATTCGAAATATTGTTCAGCGGATTTACGCCCGGACTTCCAGGATTGACTCTCGGATTTACAGGATAAGGGAAGCTATAGACTTGGCTGTTTGACTCTCATGAAAGGTGTACACGTTCCGGATTAGTTTGCCCCGCGACCATCTTATTCGTACATGAAATTAAGGTGACCGTCTATAAAATGTGTACTAATTTGTTTCTCTGCACAGAAAGTTGTACTCTGTATACAGCGTTATTGGTTCTCTGAATGTCAGGTCTTCGGTAAAACGTTTGAAACTATACCAATAACTGACTTTCGACAACGGTTTGACTGGTTACGTTAATATTTATATCGTGAAATAGGATGTCAGTTGCCAATACTGTTGTGCGGATTTAATCCCGGAATAGCTGGTTTTGCTCTTCGTAACACAGGATATGTGAAGCTATTGACGTAGCTGTGCAACTCACAGGAGGTGGTTACGTTCTTGAACGGTTTGCCCTAGATATTCCTGTACATGTGTGAAAATAATGTGTCCGTCTGCTAAAATTTCTAATAATTTGAAAACGTGAAAACTGAGGAGCACTGTCGCTGCGGCTGTTTGGGATCTCGCAAGGTGAGTTGGTTAAGATGGATGACTTTATACCAATTGGTAATATTCTACGACGGTTGAACTCGCTATATTCATATTCATACCGTCAATTATGTTGTCAATTGCCAATACACCTTAACGGATTTCCTACCGGACTACCTGATTGGACTCTCAGAATCACAGGATAGGTGATGCTATTGACTTAGCCCTGTGTGACACTCAAGAAAGATGGTAACGTTTTCCATATGTTTGACTCTAGATCATCATGTTCATATATAAAATTACGGTTCCCTGCACTAAAATTTGAACTAATTTGTATCTCTGCACACGACGATACACTCGTGATAGAGCGAGCTTCGTTCGCGGAAAGTAAGTTCTTCGGTAAAACGGTTTACTGAATTCCAACTGGGAAAAAACTCGAACGGATTGTATCTACCTTAATATTCATACCGTGAACTACGGCGACTATTGCCAATACTGCTTAGCGAATTTACTACCGGAATATCTCGTGTGGTTATCGGAATCACAGGATACGTGAAGATACTGACTTAGCCCGTCGAACCTCGAATAAGCTGGTAACGTTCACGAACGGTTTGATACTCGATCTTCTAATTCATATAGGAAATTAAGATGCCCGTCACTAATGTGCATAAGAATTTGGTCCTCTGATCACGAATTTATACTCTCGATACGGCGGGTTACCATCTCGGAATGGACAGCTTTCGGTAAAAGGTTTGTCTCTATACCAATGAGTAGCGTTCTACATCGTGTTGACGGTCCGCTTTAATATTTATACCGTGAATTACAGTGTTCATTGCCAATACTTCTCAGCGTATTTACGGCCGCAATACCTGGCTTGACTCACGGAATCATATGATAGGTGAAGCCATAGACTCTCGCGTTCAATTCATATCTAAGGTGGTAACGCTCTCGGACGGTTCTACGCTGTATATTCTAATTTATACATGAACTTGAAGTGCCTGGCTCTATAATGTATAGTAATTTGTTCCACTGAACTCGATGTTATACTCTCAATACAGCGGATTAGATATTCGCACGGTAAGGTCATGAGTAAATCGTTTGACTTTATACCAATTGGTGACATTCTCAAATGGAGTGACGCTTCACTTTGAAATTAAAACCGTGAACTAAAGTGTCGAATTCAATCACTGTTCTTCGGATTTACACCGGGAACACCTGGTTTGACACTCGGAAACATAGGGTAGGTGATGCTAATAACTAAGGCGTTCGTCTTTCACAGAAGATGGCATCGGTCTCGAACACCTTGGATATCGATATTGTAATTCATACATGAATTTAAGGTGCCGTCTCTAAATTGTTTACCAGTTCGTACCTCGGAACGCGGAGTTATGCTCCCGACAGAGTGGGTCTATTTTTCGGATGGTAAGGAATTCAGTACGACATGTAACCCTACAGGAACAGGTAATGCTCTACAACGGCTTAACGACCGGCTTGAATATTCCATCCGTGAATTGAGGTTGTCTACTGCCAATACTGTACAGCGCATTTACGCCCGGAATATCTGGCTTAGCTTTCGGAATCACAGGATATGCGAAGCTATGGACTTAGCCGTTCATGTCTCGCAGAAGCTGGTAACTTCCTCTACCGATTTGGTCATCCATCCTCTTATTCTTAGTCAAATTAACTAGCCCGTTACAAAAATGTTTAATAATGTGACTCCATCAGCACGTAGCTATATCCTAGATACGGCGGGCTAGCTTCTCAGACGGTAATGCATTTGGTAAAACGTTTAACTTTATAATAACTCATATCGTTCACAAACGATCTGACGCACAAGTTTACTATTCAAACCGTGAATGAAGGTTTCTATGGCCAAAACAGTTAAGCGGATTTACTCCCGGAATACCTTGTTTGACTCTCGGAATCACATGATAGATGAAGCTATTGACTCAGACGTTCGACTCTGAAAGAAGTTGGAAACGTACTTGAATAGTTTGACATTCGATCTCTGTAATCATACGTGATATTAAGGTGCCCGTCACTGAAATGAATACTAACTTCATTCTCTGGACACGAACTTTTTCCTTCGATATAGACGCTATTGTTCGCGGAAGGTAAGGCCTTCGGTAAAGCGTTTCACTTTACACTAATTAGTAATGCCCTAAAACGGTTGACGCTCTACTGTAATATTCAAGCCGTGAATAATACTGTCTATTGCCAAAGCTCTTCAGCGAATTTACGCTCGAATTCCCTGCTTTGGATTTCGGGAATACAGGATAGGTGGTGCTACTGACATGTGCGTTCGACACTGAATGACAGTTGTAACGTTCTCGAACGGTTTGACCATCGATGTCCTAATTCATACATGAAGTTAACGATCCCGTCACTAAAATGAAATCTAATTTGATTCTCTGAACATGAAGTTATACCCACCATACTGCTGGTTATATTCTCGGAAGTTAAGGTATCCGTTAAAGAGTACGCCGTCATAGCAATTGGTATCAATCTCAAACGCCTACATCAATAGCTTCACCTATCCAGTAATTCCGAGAGTCAAACTACGATTTCCAGGAATAAATCCCCTGTACTGAATAGGCATTAGACGCCCTAATTCACGGAATAAATATTACAGTGCACAGTCAAACCGTTGTTTAGTGATACTTATTGGTGCAGAGTGAAACTTTTTATCGAAGGCCTTACCACCCGAGAAGCAAACCCGCTGTGTCGAGAGTATGACTTCGTGGTCAGAATAGCAAAATACTATATATTTTAGTCAACTTAATTTCCTGTGTAGATCAAAAGATCCAGTGTCAAGCCGGTCGAGAATGTAACCACCTTCCATGAGAGACGAACGGCTAAGTCAATAGCTTCACCGATCCTGTGATTCGAAGGGGAAAACCAGGGACTCCGGAAGTAGATCCGCTGATCTGTATGTGTAACATACACGTTATTCCACGGTTTGGATATTAAAGGAGGCCATCAAGCCGTTTTATATCATTACCTATTGGAGTAAGTCAAACGTCATACAGAATGCTTGTGTCACCGAAAAACTAACCAGCAATATCGAGAGTGTAACACCGTGTTCAGAGGGACAAATTGGTATTCACTTTCGTATCCGGCACATTAATATCATGCATGAATTAGAAGATCGTGTGTCAACCCGTTAGAGACCGTTACCACCTTCTATGAGATTCGAACGGCTAAGTCAGTAGCTCGAGATATCGTGTGTCTCCGAGAGTCATGCCAGGTATTCCTCGAGAAAATCCATTGAACAGTACTAGCAATAGACACCACAATTCACTATTTGAATATCAATTTAGACCGTCAAACCATTGTATAACGTTACCAATTACTATAAAGACAACCGTTTTTATCGAAGACCTGACACCCCAAAAAAGTAACCTGCTCTATCGAGAATATGACTTCGTTCCCAGAGAAAGAAATTATTCTCCCTTTTAGTGACGGGCACCTTAAATACATCTTTGAATTAGATAATGGATTGTCAAACCGATCGAGCACGATACCACCTTCTTTGAAAGTAGAACGACTATGTCAATAGCTTCACCTATCCTGTGATTTCGTGAGACAAACCAGGTTGCCCGGGAGTAAATTCGCATAAAAGTATTAGCAATGGACGCCTTTATTTACGATTTGAATATTAAAGCAGAGAGACAATCCGTCGGAGGTCATAACCAATTCGTATAAGACCATTCTTATTACCGAATACATTACCTGCCGAGAACATTAACCTGCTACAGGGAGTGTCATGCTCGTGGTAGACGGAAACAAATTAGTGGACCGTATAGCCGACGGACACCGTATTTTCATGCACGAATAGCAATACCGAAAGTCAAACCGTTCAAGATCGTTATCGCCGTCTTTGAGAATAGAACGGCTGAGTCAACAGTTTTGCCCATACTGTCATTCCGAGCACCAAACCACGTACTCCTGGAGTAAATCCGCTGAACTGTATTGACAGTAGACTCATTAATTCAGGGTTTGAATGCAGAAGCAGACAGCCAAACTGTTGTAGAGCATTAGCTAGTCGTTTAGGTTTAAATATCTTATAAAATGCCTTACACTCTGAAAAATTGACCAGCTATATCGAAAGTATAACACCGCTTACTGGGGTACGCACCAATATACAATTTAGTAACGAGCACCTTAAATTCATGCATGAATTAGAAGATCGAGGGCCTAACCGTCTAAGAACGTTACCACCTGCTTAGACAGGCGAACGGCTAAATCAATAGCATCGCCTATCCTGTGATTCTGACTGTAAAACCAGCTATACCCGGAGTAAATGCGCAAAAAGGTATTTGACACCCTATTTCATGGTATAGATAGTAAACTACAGAGTCAAACCGCTGTAGAACGTTACCACCTTCTTTCAGAGTCGAACGGCTGAGTCAACGGCAACACCCAAGGTTGTGATTCCAATCGTAATGCCTGGTATTCCAGGAGTAAATCCGCTGAGCAGTATTGGTAACAGAATACTGGCATGAATTCTAAAGTAGAGAGTCACACTGATTCAGAGTATTATCAATTGCTATAAAGTCAAACGTATCGCACAATGCCTTACCGTCCGAGAAGCTAACCGGTAGTATCAGGAGTATAGCTACCTGTTTAGGGAAACACATTAGTATACAGTTTAATGACGACACCTTGAATTCATGCATGAATTTCGAGATCGATGGTGTAACCGTTCGACAAAGTTACACCTTCTGTGAGATTCGAACGGCTAAGCCTATCGCGTCACATGTCCTTTGGTTCGGAGAGCTCATCCAGGTACTTCGGGTGTAAATCCGCTGAAAACTATTGGCATAGACACCTTAAACCACTTTTTCAATATTGAAATCGAACGTCACACCGTTTGAGGACGCTACCAATTGCTATAAAGTCAAACCTTTCTACTAATGTCCTTACCTTCGGAGTATGTATACAGCCGGTTCGAGGGTATGTCTTCATGTTCAGAGAACGACATTCGTCTCCCTCTCAGTTATGGGCACCTTAACTTCATGTACGAATTAGAATATCGAGCGTCAAACCCCTCGAGAACGTTGCCACCTTCCGTGAGAGACGAACAGCTATGTGCATAGCTTCGCCTATCTTGTGATTCTGAGAGTACCAGTCATTCCCGGATTAATCCGCTGAACACTATTGGCAATAGATACCTTAATTCACGGTATGGATAACAAAGTAGAGAGACAAACCGTTTGAGAATGTTACCAATTTGTATATCGTCATACCCTTGTTCGCATACCTATCCTTCCGAGAACATAAGGAGCATATCGTGGGTATTGTATCCAGTTCAGAGAAGCAAATGAGTATACATTTTATGGACGGGCACCTTAAATTCATTTATGAACAAGTTCGAGGGTCCAAGCGTTCGAGAACGTTACCACACTCTTTGTGGTTTGAACGGCTGCGTAAAGACCTTCACCCTTCCAGCGATACCGAGAGTCAAATCAGGTAATCCGTCAGTAAGTCCGCTGCAGTTTATTGCCAACTGACACCTTAATTCATGATACGAATACTAATGTGGAAATTCAAATCGACAGAAAACGTCACCAATCGGCGTAATGTCATTCCGTTCACCGATTACCATACCTTCCGAGAACCTACCTCGCTGTAGCTAGTGTCCTGCTCAATGTTCCCGGAAACAAATGAGAAGGCATTTTAGCCAACGAATACCACATACTTGTGAATATTTATCGTCACCGAGATTCAAAGCGTTCGAGAGCGTTACCACCTTCAGTGACAGACGATCGGCTAAGTCAGTAGCTTCATCTTCCCTGCGATTCTGAGAGTCAAACCGTGTATTCCGGGAGTAAATAGGCTAAACAGTCTTAGCAATAGATACGTTAATTCACGCTACGAATAATAAAGCAGACTGTCATACCGTTGTAGAGGACAATATATTGCTATAAATTCAAACTCTATCCCGAAGGCCTTTCCATTCGAGATGCTAACCCGCTGTACCGAGAGTATAACGTCACGTTCAGTGGAACTAATTACAGTACATTTTTATGACGGGCACCTTAACTTCATATATGAATTAGAAGATCGTGAATCAAACCGATCGAGAACGTTACCTCCTTCTTTATGAATCGGACGGCTAAGTTAACAGCGTCAACTACCCTGTGATTCCGAAAGCTAAACCAGATATTCCGGGTGTAAATCCGCTGAGCAGTATTAGCAACAGTATCTCTAATTCGCAGATTGAATATTATTGTAGAGTGTCAAACTGTATGTGGGCGTTACCAATAGGTATAAACCTAAACGTTTCTACTGAATGCTTTATCCTCCGAAGACCTAACCCGTTCGAGAACGTTACCTCCTTCTGTGAGAGACGGACATCTATGTCAATATCTTCACCTATCCCGAGATTCCGAGATTCAACCCGGGAAATCCGAGAGAAGGTTCGCTGCTGGAATTGCCAGTGAACGCCATAATTCACGGTTTCAAAAAAAAGTAGGACGTCAAACCGTTTCAGAGCTTTGCCAATTGGTATAAAGTCAAACTCTTTACCTATGGCCTTACCATCGGAGTTGCAAACTCTCCGTTTCGAGAGTATAACACCGTGTGTAGAGGTTCGAACTAGTGTACGTTTACAAACGAGCACCTTAATTTCATGCATGACTGAAAAGGTCGAGTGTCAAACCGTTCGAGAACGTTACCACCTTCAGTGAGAGACGATCGGTTAATTAAGTAGATTCACATATCCTGTGATTCCAAGAGTAAGACCAGGTAATCCGAGAGTAAATCCGCTGAAGAGTATTGGCAATAGGTACATTCATTCTCGCGATGGATATTAAGGAAGGCCGTGGAGACACTGTATATCTTTCCATTATCGTGTAGTGTTATATTTCCTACAGAACGCCTTACCCTCCGAAAAACTGACAACATGTGCCATGAGTTTAACACCGTGTTCAGTGGTACGAACTGGTATATATTTTAGTGACGTGCAGCATAATTTCATGTATGAATTAGAAGATGGAGTCATATCGATCGAGAGCGTTACCACCTTCAGTCATAGATGACCGGCTAAGTCAATATCTTTACCAATTCTGTGCTTCGGAGAGTCAAACCAGGTATTCCGGGATTAAATCCGCTGAACAGTGTGGGTAATTGGCACTTTATTCACGATTTGAATATTAAAATAGAGCGTCAAACCATTTGAGATTGTTACAAATTGCTATAAAGTCAAACTTATTGCCGAAGACCTTACCCACATATAAATTAACCCGCTGTGCTGAGAGTATATCATCGTGTTCAGTGGGGCGAATTAGTATTGGTTTTAGCTCCAAGCACATTAATTTCATGTATGAATAAGAAGATCGAGTGTCAAACCGCTCGAGAATGTTGCCGCCTTCTGAGGGGAACGAACCGCACAACCAATATTATCGCTGTACACTACTGACAATAGACATATTAATTCTCGGCATGAATATTAAAGTAGATCGTCAAACCGTTTGAGAGTGCTACTAATTGGAATAGCGTAATACTCTTCAATGGATACCTTACCGTCCGAGAATATAACCCTCAGTATCGACGGTATAACTTCGTGGTCGTAGAATCCAATTAGTAAACATTTAAGTGGCGGGCTCGTTAATTTAATCTATGAAATAGAAGATCGAGTATGAAACCGTTCGATGGCATTATCGCCATCATTGTAAGTCGCACATCTAAGTGAGTAGCTGCAGCTATCCTGGGATTCCGAGAGGCAAACTGGTATTCCAGAAGTTAATGCGCTGAATATTGTTGACACTAAACACCTCACCTCACATATTAATGCACAGAGTCAAACCGCTGTGGAGCCTCACCAATAGGTATAACGTCATACTCCTTACCGAATACTTTACCTTCCTAGGGCACAAACCGTTGTATCGTGGAATCAGGCTAACAAATTAGGAGACATTTTAGCAGACGGGTACCTTATTTGCATGTATGAATCGAATAATTAGTTGTCAAACCATCTCAGAACGTTATCAGCTACATGGAAAATCGCGCATTTAAGACAATATCTTCACCTATCCTCTGATTCCGAGAAACAATCCAGGCAAAGAAGAGTAAATCCGCTGTACAGTAATGGCAATGGGCACCTTATATCGCAGTTGGTAAATTGAAGTAGAGCGTACAGCCGTTTGGGAACGTTATAAATTTGTATAATATAAAACGCGTTACCGAAGGTACTACCTCCGCGAATATGACCTGCCTCATCGAAAATATAACTTCGTGTTCAGAGAAAGGAGTTAGTATTCATTTTAGTGACGAGCACCATAATTTCATGTATAAATTAGATGATCGACGTTCAAACCATTCGAGATCGTTACCACCTTTGTTGCGACTCGAACGGCTATGTCAATAGCTTCTCCTATTGTGTGATCCCGCAAGTCAAAGGAAGAATTTCGGGAGTAAATCCGCTATACCGTATTGGCATAGTACACCCTTTTTCATGGTATAAATATTAATGTCCAGAGTCAAAGCTTCGTTGGAGGTTACGTATTGATATAGTGTCAGACATTATAGAAAGGCCTTAACTTCTGGGAAGCGAACCCGCTGCATCAACGGTATATCTTCGAGTTCAGAGGTCGAATTAGTATACATTTTAGTGACGGGCACCTTCATTTCATGTATGAATTAGAAGGTCGAGTGACAAACCGTTCGAGAAAGTTGCCCCCTTCTGTCAGATTCGAACGACTATGTCAAAGTTTCACCTATCCAGTGACTCGGTGAGTCAAACCAGGGATGCCGGGAGTAAATGCGCTGAACAGTATTGGTAATAAACTCGTTAATACCAACACATTTCTTTCTTACAACCCGCGATTGCCTTGCCTAGTTTTTACAGGATGCAATGAGTCGGCATTTTAGCAGGCGGGCATCTTATTGTCATGAATGAATAGGAGAATGGAGTGTCGTACCGCTAGTGAAAATTACCACCTTCCTTGAAAGTCGCACAGCTAAGCCAATAGCTTCGCCTATCATGTGATTCCTAGAGCCAAACAAAGTATTCCTGGCGTAAATCCCCTGCATACTATAAGCAATAGAGACCTTAATGCACGCCGCGGGTATTAAAGTAGGGAGGCATGTCGTCGGAGAACATTACCAATTGCTATAATGTCATTCCTTTATCCGAATACATTATCATCCGAGAACCAAATACTCTGGACGAAGTGCCTTGCCTAGTGTTCACGGATGCAAATTAGATGATATCTCAGCAGACGGACACCTTATTTTCATGTATGAATTTCAAGATTGAAAGTCAAACTTTTCGGAACGTGTCGACCACTTTTGACTGACGCTAAGTCAATAGCTTCACCTCGCCAGTGATTCCGAGAGTCAAGTTAGGCATTCCGGAAGTAAGTCCGCTGAACAGTATTTGCAATAGACACCACAATTTACGGTATAAAGATTAAAGTACAGTTTCAAGCGGTCGTAGATCCTTACCTGTTGGAATAGTGTCAAACTTTTTACTGAAGGCATTATCTTCAGAGATATTATCCCGCTGTGTCGAGAGAATAACTTCGTGGTCAAAGAAGCAAAATAGTCTAAATTTTAATGACGAGTAACGTAATTTCAAATATGACTTTGTAGATCGAGTGCCAAACCTCTCCAGAACGTTACTACCATCTGTGAGAGTCGAACAGCCAGGACAATAGCTATCCTGTGATTCCGAAAGTCAAACCAGGTATTAGGGGAGCACATCCGCTGGACATTATTGGCAATAGACAGCTTATTTCACGGTACGCATATGAAGGTAGAGCGTTAGACGGTTATAGAGCTTTATCTTTTAATTTAGATTCAAACATTTTACCGAGGGCCATATCTTCCGAGAAGCTCAACACGCTGATGCAAGTGTCTTGCTCAGTGTTCATGGTAGCAAATTAGTATCATTTACTCCCGGAATACATGGTTTGCCTCTTCGAATATTGGAATACGACAAGCTATGGACTCAGCCGTACGTCTCTCAAAGAAGGTGGTAACGTTCTCGAACGGTTTGATCTTCGATCTTACAAATAATACATGAAATTATGGTGCCTATCATTAAAATGTATATTAATGTGTTTCTCTGAATACAGATTTATACTCTCGATACGGAGGTTTACATTCTCGGCAGGTATGGCTTTCGGTAAAAGGATTGACTATATACATGTACGTAACGCTCAAAAACGGTATGTCGGTCTGCTTTAATATTGATTCCGAGCATTATGGGGTATATTGCCAATACTGTACGGGGCACATACTCCCAGAGTGCCTGTTTTCTCTCTCGGGATCCTAGAATACGAAAAGTTTTTAACTTAGCCGTTCGAATCCGAAAGAATGTGGTAACGTTCTACAGTAGTTTGACTCTCGATTTTGCTATTCAGACACGAAAATAAGGTCTCCGTCAGCTATTATGACTACTATTTTGTTTCCGTGAGCACTAAGCAAGACACTCGCTAGTTCGGTGTTCGTTCTAGGTCGATAAGTTATTCGCTAAAAGGATTGACTATATACCAATTGGTAACGTACTCGTACGGATTGACGCTCAACTTTAATATCCATACAATGAATTAGTATGACTATTGCCAATACTATTCAACGTATTTACTGTCGCAATACATGGTTTGACTCTCGGAATAACAGGATAGGTGAGTCTATTGGATTTGCTGTGCATCCCCCAGAAATCGTGGTAACGATGTGCACATGTTTGATCATCGACCTTCTAATTCATACATGAAAAGAAGGTGCCCGTCCCTTAAATGGATACTATTGTTCATCCCTGAACACGAAGTTATACTCTCGATGAAGCGGGTGAGGTCCGCGGAAGGTAAGGCCTTCGGTACTACTTTTGACTTTATACCAATTGGTTATGCTCTCAAACGGTTTGACACTCTAGTTTAATATTCAAACCGTGATGTAAGGTGTCCATTGGCTATGGACTCTCGATCTTCTAATTTATACATAAAGTTAAGGTGTCATCACTATAATGTAAACTAATATATTTCTCTCATCACGAACTTATACCCATGATACAGCGGGTTAGCTTCTCGGACGGTACGGCTTACGGTAAAACGTTTGACACTATAGAAACTGGTAACGTCCTCCAACGTTTTGACGCGCTACTTCGATATATAAACTGTTAATTTATGTGCCCATTACCAATACTGTTCAGCGGATTTCCTCCAGATATACTTGGTTCGGTTTTCGGAATCACAGGATAGGTGAAGCAATTGACTTAGCTGTGCGAATCTCATAGAAGGAGGCACCGTTCACGACCGGTTTGACTCTCGGTCTTCTCATTCATACACGAAGTTAGGTTGCCCGTCTCTCAAATGAAGACTAATTCCTTTCTCTGAGCTCGAAGTTATACTCTCGATGACGCCGGTGAGATTCGCGGAATGTAACACCTTTGACAAACGTTTTACTTTATACCAATTGGTATCGTTTTAAACGGTCTGACTCTCTGCTTTAATGATAAGACCGTGAATTAAGGTGTTTGATGCCAAATGTATTCAGCGGCATTACTCCCGGAATACCAGGTATGATTCTCCGAATCAAGGGATAGGTGAAGCTCTTGACGTAGCGGTTCGTCTCTCACAGAAGATGGCAAAGTTCTTGACATGTTTGACCCACGATCTTATAATTCATACTTGAAGCATAGGTTCCCGTCACTAAAATAAAGGCTTATTTCCTCATCTGAAGACCAGGTTATACTCTAGGCGAAACGGCTGAGGTTCGCGGATGGTAAGGCTATCGGTAAAACGATTGACATTATAGCAATCGGTAACGCACTCAAACCGTCTGACGTTATTCTTTAATGTTCAGACCCTGAATTAAGGTGTTTATTTCCAAAACTCTTCAGCGGACTTACTACCGGAATACGTGGCTTAGGTCTCGGAATCGCAGGATAGGTGAAGCTATTGACTTAGCCGTTCGTCTCTCACAGAAGTTTGTAACGTTCACGAACGGTTTGACCCTCGATATTCTAATTCATACATAAATGTAAGGTGGCATCACTAAAATGTATTCTACTCTGTTTCTATAGACAGAACGTTATACTCTCGACACAGCCGGTTAGTTATTCGGGGTATAAGGTCTTTGTTGAAACGTTTGACTTTGTAGCAATTGGTATCCTTCTACACCGGTTTGACGGTCTGCAATAATATTCAGACCGTGCATTGAGGTGCCTATTGCCAATACAGTTCAGGGTATTTACTCCCGGAGTACCTGGTTTGACGCTCTGTATCTCAGGGTAGGTGAAGCTGTTCTCTTAACCGTTCGCGTCTCACAGAATTTTGAGGCTTGACGCTCGATCTTCTAATTCATATATGTGGATGACGTGCCTGCCTCTGAAATGATTACTATCGTCTTTCTCTGAACACGAAGTTATACTCTCGATACGGCGGGTAAGTTCATCGGAGGAAAGGTCATCGGTAAAACTTTTGACATTATAGGAATTGGTAACGTTCTCACACGGGATGACGATCTATTTTAGTATTCAATCCACGAATTAAGGTATCTATTGCCAATACTGTACAGCTCATTTTCTCCCGGAATATCTTGCTTGACTTTCGGAATCACAGGACACATGGAGGTATTGAATCAACCATTCGAATTTCAATGAATGTGGCAACAATCTCGAACGGCTTGACCCACGATCTTCTTATTTATACATGAAATTAATGTGCCCATGACAGAAATGAATACAAATTTCATTCTCTGAACACGAGATGACACAGGTGAGGTTCGCGGAAGTTAGTGTCCTCGGTAAAACAATTGACTTCATAGCAGTTGGTGACGTTTTCAGCCGGCTTGACACTCTGTCTTAATATTCAAACCATGACGCTCTGAATCAAATGACAGGTGACGCAATTGACTTAGCTGTTCGACTCCCAAAGAAGGTGTCGACCTTCTCGAACGGCTTGATCCTCGATCATCTAATTCAGACGCAAGTATAAGGTTCCCACCACTGTAATTAAAACAAATTTAATTTTCTGAACACTAGGATTTACTCTCGGTACAGCGGGTTAGGCTTTCAGCGCGTAAGGATTCCAGTAAAGCGTTTGACTTCATACAAATTGGCAACGCACGCAAACAGGCTGACGCTCTACCTTCTACGTTCAAAACGTAAACTGAGGTGTCTATTGTCAATACTTTTCAGCGCATTTACTCCCGCAATACCTTGTTTTTCTCACGAAATCACGGGATAGGTGAAGTTATTTGCATACCCGTTCGGATCTCAAGGAATGTGGTGACGTTCTGGAACGGATTGACCATCATATCTTCCAATTTATGCCTGAAAATAAGGAGCACGTCAGTAAATGTATACCATTTCGTATGCCTGAACACGGTGTTATACTCTCGATACATCAGTTCAGTTATTCGGAGAGTCATGCATTCTGTAAGTAGTTTAACCCTATACGAATGGGTAATGTTCTACAACGGATTGACAGCCCGCTTCAATATTCAAACCGTGAATTGAGATGTCTATTGCCAATGCTGTACAGCGCATTTACTCTCGGAATACCAGGTTTGACTCTCGGAATAGCAGGATGGATGAAGCTATTGAGTTAGCCTTTCGATTCTCACAGAAGGTGGCAATGTTCTCGAGCGGTTTTACCCTCCACCTTGTAATTCATGCATGGAACTAAGGTGCTCGTCACTCGAATGTATACCAGTTCGTACCTCTGATCACGGTGTTATACTCACGATACAGGGGTTTAGTTTGTTGGAGGGTAAGGAATTCTGTACGACGTTTGACCCAACACGAATATGGAATGTTCCACAATGGATTGACTGCCTGCATTAATATTCTCTGGGCGAATTATGGTATCTGTTGCCAATACAGTACAGCGTGTTTACTCCCTGAATACCGGCATTTACTTTCCAAATTGCAGGATACGTAAACCACTGACTTAGCCGTTCGTCTCGCACAGAAGCTGGAATCGTTCCTGAACGGTTTGACCCTCGATTTTCTGATTAATACTTGCCGACACGGTGCCCATCACCAAAATGAAGACTAATTTCTTTCTCTGGACACGATCTTATACTATCGATGAAGCCGGCGATGTTCGCCGAAGGATAGGCCTTCGGTAAAACGATGGACTTTATACACATAACGCACTCAATCAGTCTGACGCCATACTTTAACATTCAAACCGTAAACTAAGGTGTCTACTGCCAATACTATTCAGCGGATTTTTACCTGGAATACTTGGCTTAAATCTAGGGTTCTCAGGATGCGTGAAGCTATTGACTTCGCCGTTCCATTCCAAATAGAATGTGGTAGCTTTCCCGAAAGGTTTGACTGTCAATTTTCATATTCATACATGAAATAGTGCTTCCGTCTGCGAAAATGTCTACTAATTTGGTTCCGCGAGAACTAATATAGACACTCGCTGCAGCGGGGTATGTTCTCGAAAGGTAATGTATTGAATAAAATGGATTACTTTATTTTAAATGGAAATGTTGACCGGCGGTTTGACTCCATGTGTGAATTACACGATCGAGTGCCAGACCTTTCAAAAACGTAATTGCATTCCTTCAAATCGACCGGATAAGACAGTACCTTCACCTATCGTGTGACTCCGCGATTCAAGCCAGGTATTCCGGTTGTATATAATCTGAACAGTATTGGCAATATACACCTTCGGTCACGGTTTCAATATTAAAGTAGTGCGTCACTCCATTTTCGATCTTTACCAAAGTAGTATAAATTCAAACGTTTTACTGAAGACATTACACTCCAAATATGTAATCCGCTGTAGCGAGTGAATAACATCGTGTTCAGGGACGCAAATTAGTGTACATTTCAGTGACCGGCAACTTTATCTCATGTATGAGTAAGAAGATCTAGTGTCATGCCGTTTTAGAATGTTGCCACCTTTTTATTAAGCCGCCCAGCTAATTCTATATTATCACCTATACTGCGATTGCAATAGTCAAACCTGCTATATAAGGTGTAAATCCGGCGTACAGTAATAGCATTGGATATCTTATTTCGCAGTTTCTATATGAAAATAGAACGTAAACCCGTTCGAGAACATTACCAATTGGTATAACGTCATACTCCTTACCGGATACCTTTCCTGTCTAGAACATAACCAGCTGTATAGTGGGTAAAAGTTCGTCTTTAGGGAAACCAATTAGTATACATTTTAGTGACGTGCACCTTAATTTCACATATGAATTAGAAGATTGAGTGTCAAACCGTCCAGAACTTTAACACCTTCTAGAAGCATCGAACTGCTGTGTCAATAATTTCGCCTAACCTTGTGATTCCGACCGTCAATTCTGGTATTGCAGGTATAAATACGCCGAACAGTATTAGCGACAGACACCTTAATTCACGATTTGAATATTAAACCAGAGCGCCAAAGCATTTGAGAACATTACCAATTTGAATCGAGTCAACCATTTTACCGAAAGCCTAACCTGCCATGATTCTGTCACTCTGTATCGAGAGTATAACATCGTGTTCTGTGGATCAAATTACTATAAATTTTAACGGCGGTCACATGAATCTCACGAATAAATTCGAAAATCGACGGTCACACCTTTCGAGAACGTTACCACCCCTCTTTTTGATGTTCGAACGGCTAAGTCAGCAGCTTCACCTACCCCGTGATCACGAGAGTTATATCAGGGAATCCGGGTGAAAAAGCGCTGAAGAGGTTTTGGCAACTGACAACCTTAATTCACGGTTTGGGTATTAAAATACGGCGTCACACAAGTTGAGAACGCTTCCAATTGCGATAAAGTCAAACGTTTTACCGAAGAACTTACTTTCCGCGAAACTCACCAGCGTCATCGTCCGTGTAACTTCGTGTTTCGCGTATGATATTAGTAATCATTTCAGAGACGGGCGATTTAATTCTATATATGAATTAGAAGGACGAGGGTCAAACCGTACCAGAACGTTGCCACTTTCTCTGACAGACGGACGGCTAAGTCAATAGCTTCACCTATACTGTGATTGGGAAGGCATACCAACTATTCCTGGAGTAAATCCGTTGATCAGCATTGGCAAATGACACCTTAATTCACGGTTCGAATATTATCGTATAGCATCGAACTGTTTTAGATCGTTGCCAATTCCTATAAAGTCAAACGTTTCACCGAAGACCTTACCCTCTGAAAAAATAACACGCTGTATCTAGAGCATATTACCGTGTTCACAGTGATGAACTAGTATACATTATTGTGAGGGGCACATTGCTTTCATGTATCAATTAGAAGCTCGAGGGTCAAACCATCGGAGATCGTTACCACCTTCTGTGAGATACGAGCGACAAAGAGAATAGCTACACCTATCATGTGATTGGGGAGGTATACCAGCTACTCCGGGAGAAAATCCGCTGATCATTAATGGCAATTGACACCGTAATTCACGGTCCGAATACTAACGTATACCGTCGGAACATTTTTAGCGTTGCCAATTGCTATAAAGTCAAACACTTTACTGATGGCCTTACTTCGCAGAAGTAAACCCGCCGTTTCGAGAGTATAACTACATGTTCAGGGAATGAAATTAGTCTTCATTTCAGAGACGGGCGCCATAATTTCATGTATAGGAATAGTAGATCGACGGTCAAACTGTTCGAGAACGTTGCATCTTCTGTGAGTATCGAACAGATAATTCAATAGCTTCAAATATCCAGTGATTCCGAGAATCAAGCCAGCTATCACGGAGTGAATCCGCCATAGAGTGTTGGTCTTAGGCACCCTATATCTCGGTGTTGATGTTAATATATATAGTCAAACCGTTGTAATCCGGTTCCTGTAGCTATAGAGCCAAACATTTTACCGAAGGCCTTACCTTCTAGAAGCGGTCCAGCCGTATAGAGGGTGTGGCTTCGTGTTCAGGGAAGAAAGTTAGTATGAATTTTAGTGACAGGCACCATTATTTCATGTAATTCTTAGATGATCGAGGGTCAAACCTTCCGAGAACATTACCACAATCTTTGAGAGGCAAACGGCTAAGTTGACCTATTCCAATATTCTAAGAGTCAAACCATGTATTCCTGGAGAGAATGCTACTAATTTGCATCATTGAACACTGAGAAAGACACTTGCTGCAGCGGGTTGGGCTTCTCGGAACGTATGGCCTTGGGTAAAATGTTTGACGCCATACGAATAGGTATCGTTCTACAAAGATTTAACGTGTGACTTTAATATTCATAGCGCGAATTAATATGCCTATTGCCAATACTTTTTCAGCGGATTTAATTCCGGAGTTCCAGGCTTGACTCTCGGAATCACAGCATATGTCAAGCTATTGACATACCTGTGCGATTCTCAAAGAAGGTGGTAAAATTCTGGATCAGTTTGACTCTCAATCTTCTAACTCATGCATGAATTTACGGTGCCCGTTATTAAAATGTATTGTAATTTGTAGCCCTAAGCACGATGTTATACTCTCGCTGCAATGGGTCCGGTCCTCGGAATGTAAGCCACGCAGTAAATAGTATTATACTAATTGGTAATGTCCTCAAACGGTTTGACTCCATACTTTAATATTCATTGCCATGGATTAATATTTCTACTGCCAGTACTGTCAGCGCGTTTGCCCCTGTAGTACCAGGCATGACTCGGAATCACATTTAAAGGTGAAGTAGCTTACTCAGCCGATCGAATCCAAAGATTGTGGTAAATATATCGAACGTTTTGACACTTGATCTTCTAATTCATATTTGAAAATAATATGTGCTTCTGCTATAATGTCCACTAATTTGTTTCCCGTGTGCACTAAGCATGACACTCGCTACAGGCGGTTAGGTTCCTGGAAGGTAGGGTATCGGTAAAGAGATTGACTTTGTACCATTTGGTAATGTTCTCCAACGGTTTGGCTCGCTAATTTAATGTTCATACCGTGAATTAAGGACTATAATGTCAATACTGCTTGGCGGACTTAATCGTGAGATACCATGTTTGACTCTCGGAATCACAAGGAATGTGAGAGCTATTGACTCAGCCGTTCGACTCACAAATATGGTTGTAGCGTTTTCGGGACGGTTGGACCCTTGATTTTCAATTCCTACGTATAAATATGATGTACGTCTGCTAAAGTGCTTCACGTTCACAGAACGAAGTAGTAAACAACCGCTACGGCGGCTTCACTTCTCGTAATGTGAGGTATAGGTTAATAAGAATGACATTATAGCAACCTATAATATACTCTCAGCGGTTCTCGGAATCACAGGAAAGGTGAAGCCATTGACTTAGCCGTTCGGCTCTCAAAGACGAGGAAACGTTCTCGATTAGTATGCACAGATTTTATAATCCAATCATGAAATTATGGAGCACGTAACTAAAATTTTTTACCAATTTCCTTCTCTGGACACAAAGTAATACTCTAGATACAGCGGGTTAGTTTCTCGGAGGGAAAGGTTTTCTGTAAAACTTTTGATATCATTCCAATATGTAACGGTCTACAAATGTTTCACTCTGTTCTTCAATAATCTAACTGTGAACTAACGTGTGCATTGTCAATACTGTACAACGGACCGACTCCAGGAATACCTGGCTTGACTCTCGGAATCACAGGAGAGGTGAAGATATTGACTTAGCCGTACGACACATAAAGAAGCTGGGATCGTTCTCTAACGGTTTGACTCTCGATTATTCTATTCACGCATGAAAAGATGGTGTCCGCCTGCTAAAATGTATATTACTGTGTTTACCTAGACACGAAGTTGTACTATCGACACGGCTGGCCTGGTTCTCGCATGGTAAGACTTTCTGAAGAACGTCTGACTTTATAGCAACTAGTAACGTTCTCAAACGGTTTCGCGCTCTACTCTAACATTGAAACAGTGAATAAAGGTGTCTATACTCTAGCAGACAAACGATATCTCATGCTACTGACATAGCCGATCGAATCTCATAGAAGGTTGTAACGGTCTCGAACGGTTTGACCACCGACGTTCTAATTCACGCATGACATTAATGTGCCGGACAATAAAATGTATACTAGTTCGTCCCTCTGAACACGATGTTACTCTCTCGATCTTGGGGGTTAGTTTTTCGGAGGCCCAAGCATTCCATAAGAAGTTTGACTTACCCCAATAGGTAATGATATACAACGGCTTGATGGCCTCCGTTAATATCCAAACCGTGAATTAAGGTCACAATTGCCAATATTCTTCAGCGGACTTACTCTCGGATTACATGGTATGACTCTCGAAATCACAGGATAGATGGAGCTATTGACTCATCCGTTCGACACGAAGTTATACTCTCGATACAGCCGGTTAGTCTTCAGGAGAGTAAGGTCTCCAGAAAACCGTTTGACTTTATACCAATTGGTAACGCTCTCAGACAGTTGGAGGCCCGACTGTTTTAATCATACCGCGAATTAAGGTGTCCATAACCAATAGTGCACAGCGGATTGACACCTGCAATGGTTTGACTCTCGGCGTCGCAGGATAAATTAAGCTATAGACTTAGCTCTGCGACACTCAAAGAGAGTGGTAACGTTCTCGATCGGTTTGACCAACGATATTCTAATTCATACATGAATTAAGGTGCGGGCACTAAAATATATACTATTGTGTTTCTCTGAACACGAAGATATACTGTCGATGAAGCAGGCGAGCTTGGGAGAAGGTAGGTACTCAGAAAAGTGCTTGACTTTCTATCAATTGGCAAGGTTCTCAAACGGTTTATCACTCTACCTTACTATCCAAACCGTGAATTAAGGTGTCTATTGCCAATACTGTTCAGCGCATTTACTCATGCTACATCTGGTTTGTCTTTCGGCGTCACACAATAGGTGAAGCTATTGACTTAGCCGTTCGACTATCAAAGAAGTCTGTAACGTTCTGCAACGGTTTGACTGTCGACTTTGATATTCTTACATGAAACAAAGCTGTGCGTATGCTAAAAGCTCTACCATTTGGTTTCCGTTGGCACTATGCATGATACCCTATACAGCGAGTTATATTCCAGGAAGGTAAAGTATTCGGTAAATAGTATGACTATATAAATATTGGTTATGTTCTCCAACGGATTGACTCTCTAGCTTAATATTCAAAGCATTAATTAAGGTGCCTATTGAAAATACTGTTCAGCGGACTTACTCCAGGAATTGCCGGCTTGACTCTCGGAATCACGACTATAGGTGAAGCTGTTGACTTAACCGTTCTTCTCTCACAGAAGGTGTTAACGATCATCATCGGTTTGACACTCGATATTCTAATTTATGCATGAAACTAAGGTGCTCGTCATCGAAATGAATACTAATTTCTTCCTCTGAACACGAAGCTATATCACGATACAGGGGGTTGCGTTCATGGAGGGCAAGATCTAGTGTAAGGCGTTTGACTTTATACAAATTGGTAAGGTTCTCATTGACAATTAATTGGCGAACTCAATATTAAAGTTGCGCTCCATGCCGTGTGAGCGTGATACTAATTGCTATGAAGTCAAACGTTTTACAGAACGCCTTACCGTCCGAGAAGCTACCCGCCGTATCGAGGGTATAGCTATGTGTTTAGGCAACATATTTGTATACACTTTAATGACGGTGCCATAAATTCATGTATGAATTATAATATCGATGGTCAAACCGTTCGTGATCGTTGCCACCTTCTTTGAGAATAGAACGGCTGAGTCAATAGCTCCACATATCCTGTGATACCGAGAGAAGAACCACGTATTCCGAGAGAAATGGTCTGCTCTGTATCGGCATTAGACACCATATTTCTCTGTATAAATACTCGAGTACAGAGTCAATCCTTTGCAGAACGTTACCTATTAGTATAATGTCAATATTTTTACCGGCGGCCAATGCTATTGCCAATGCTGAACAGCACATTTACTCCCGGAATACCTGTTGCGACTCTTGCAATCTTGAAATGGGTGATGCTACCGACTTGGTCGTTCATCTCTCAAAGAAGGTGGTAACGTCCTCGATCAGTCTGGCCCCCGATCGTCTAACTCATGCACGAAATTATGGTGTCCGTATCTAAAATGGGTACCAATGTGTTTCCCTAAACGGGCAGCTATTCTGTCGATACGACTAGTTATCGTCTAGTACGGTAAGGCATTCGGTGAAACGTTTGCCTTTATAGTAATTAGTAACGTTCATATTACGTGTTACGCTACATTTTAATATTCTCCAGCCGAATTATGGTTTCTATTGCTAATTCTATACAGCGGATTTACTCCTTGAATACCTGGATTGACTCTTGAAATCGCAGGATCCGTAATACTATTGACATAGGGGTTCGCCTCTCACAGGAGGTGTTTCTCAAACTGTTAGACTCTCTACTTTCATATCCATACCGTGAATTAAGGTTTCTATTGCCAAATCTCTTTAGCGGATTTACTCGTTAAATACCGGGGTTGACTCTCGGAATCACAGTATAGGTGAAGCTATTGACACATCCGTTCCACTCTGAAAGAGGGTGTTAACGATCTCGAACGGTTTGACCACCGAATATTCTACTCTTTTACGAAAGTAAACTGCGGTCTGCGAAAATTTCTACATATACGTTCCTGTGAACCCGGCGCATGACTATCGCTACGACGGCTTGAGTTCTCAGAATGTAAAGTATAGGTTAAAGAGAACGACTTTGTACCAATTGGCATTGTTCTCCGGCGGTTTCTCACTCAGCATTAATATTCATGGCGTGAATTAATGTGCCCATTGCCGATACTGTTCAGCGCATCTAATCCTAGAATGCGTGGTCTGTCTTTCGCAAGCGCGGGATAGGAGTAGCTATTGACATAGATGTGCGATGCTCAATGAAGTTCTGATCGTTCCCCATCGCTTCGACCCACGGTTTTGCTATTCATGTATGAAAAAAGCTGCTCGCCTGCTAAAATGTCTACCAATTTGAATCCGTGGGCACTACGCATGACACTCGCAACTGCGGGTTAGGTTCTAGGAAGGTAAGGTATTCGGTAAAAAGTTGGACTTTATACCTATCCGTTATGTTCTGCAACCGCTTGACTCTCCACTCTAATATTCGTACCGGGAAACAAGGTCGTCATTGCCAATGTTGTTCGGCTAATTTACTCCTGGAATACATGAATTGGCTCTCGGGATCACAAGTATGCCTGAAGTTATTGACTCAGCCGTTCGATCCTCAAAGAAGGTGGTAACGTTCTCGAACGGCTTGACATTCCATCTGTAAATTCATACTTGAAATTTTGATGCCCAGACTATTAAGTATAGAAATGTGTTTTTCTATACGCGAAGATATATTCTCGTTACGGCGGGCTAGCTTCTCAAAAGGTACGGCGTTCGGTGAAAAGTTAAACTCTATACCAATAGGTAAATTTGTACAACTGTGTGAGCAGTTACCTCACCGGTATAAGCCTATACCCGGAAGTATGGATTTTAATGCCGATACTGTACAACGGATTTACTCCCGGAATGCCTGGTTTGTCTTTCGGAATCACGCGATAGGTGAAGTTATTGACATCTCCGTTGGACACTCAATGACGGTGGTAACGTTCTCGAACGGTTCGACCATCGATATTTTAATTCAAACACAAAGTTACAGTTCCCGACTCTGAAATAAATACTAATTTCTTTCCCAGGGCACGAAGTTATACTGTCGATAGAGGTGGTTAGTATTTCGGAGGGTAAGGTTTCCGTTATATCGTTTGTCTTTATAGCAATAGGCAACGATCCTAAATGGTTTGACGTTCTACTTTACTATTCAAACCGTGACTTAAGGTGTCTAATGGCAATACCCTTCCAGAATGTTACTACCTTCTTTGGGAGTCGAACGGCTAAGTCCATAGCTTCAACTATAATGTTATTCCGGGGTCGCAACCAGGTATGCCGGGAGTATATTCGTTTAATAGTATAGGGATTCGACACCTTAATTCACGGTTTTAATATTGAAGTTGAGCGTCACTCCATTTGAGATCATTACGAATTGGTATAGACTAATACCATTTTCCGAAATTCTTACATTCCAAGAATGAAACTCAATCTACCGAAAATATATATTCGTGTCCAGATAAACATATTAGTATTCATTTTAGTGACGGGCGCCTCAATTGCATAAATGAATTAGAAGTTGTCGAGGCACACTTTTCCCGAACGTTACCACCTTATTTGAGTCGCACAGATACGCGAATGGCTTCACCTGTCCTGCGATTCTTAGAGACAGACCAGATTTTCCGCGACTAATCCCGCGGTACATTGGAATTAGGCACGCACTTTCACTATATTAATAGTAAAGGAGAGAGATAAACCATTGTAGAACGCTACTTACTGAAATGCAGTCAAGCATGTTACCGGAGCCTATACCATGCGAGAAAATATCCCGCTGTATCCAGAGTATATCTTCGTGTTCAATATGCCAAATTAGTATATATTTTAGAGACTGGCACCTTATCTTCATGTATTAATTAAAAGATCGAGTGTCAAACCGTTCGATAACGTTACCACCTTCTTTGAGGTTCGGACGGATAAGTCAATAGCTTCAGCTACCCTGCTATTGCGAAGTCAAACCAGGTTTTCCCTGAGTAAATCCGCTGAACGGTATTAGTAATAGACACCTTAGTTCACTGTTTGAATATTAAAATAGAACGTCAATCCATTTGATACCGTTACCAATTGCTATAAATAAAGTCAAACGTTTTACCGAATGCCTTACCATGCGAGTTCCTAACCCGCGGTATCGAGAGTATAACTTCGTAATCTGAGATTCAAATTCGTATACATTTTAGTGACGGGCACCTTAACATCGTGTAGGAATTCCAAGATCTACCGTCTATCTGTTCCAGATCGTTACCACCTTCTTTGAACGTCGAAAGGCTGAGACAATAGCTTGACATAATTTTGTGATTCCGAGAGTCAAACCTTCCATTCCAGGAGTAAATTCCCTGAACGGTATTGACAATAGACACCGTAAATCACGGTATGAATATTAAATTAGAACGTAAAGCCGCTTGAGAACGTTACCAATGGGCATAACGACATACTATTTATCTGATACCCTACCTTCAGAGCACATAATCCGCTGCATCTAGGGTATACCATTGTGTTCAGCGATACAAATTAGTAGACATTTTAGTGACGGGTACCTTAACACTTCGGCATAGAGTTTGACTTAATTGCATTAGGTAACGTTCCGCAACGGTATAGCGGTATGCTTTATTATTCGGAGCGTGAATTATGGTGCCATTGGCCAAAACCGTTTAGCGTAATTACTCCCGGAATACATGGTTTGACACTCAGTGTTACATGATAGGTGTAGCTATTATCATAGACGTTCAATCCTCAATGAAGGTGGTAACGTTCTCGAACGGATTGACAATCGGTCTTCTAGTTCATACACGAAATTAAGCCGTCCGTCTGCTAAAATATCTACTAATTTGTTGCTCTGATCACGAAGTAATACCCTCAATATAGCGGGTTTGCTTCTTGGATGGAATGGCCTACGGTAAAAAGTTAGTCTGTATACGAATGGGTATAGTTCCACAACGGTTTCACGCCCTGCTTTATTATTCGAACAGTGAATGATCGTTCGGTAGATCGGTAGGACACTCCTTTATGGTCGCCGTTAATTTCTTAAGACATGATTTTGAACCGCTTGCATGTCTTTCTCAATTTTATTTTTACATAGAAATACTGCAATTTACTGCTATGGTGATTACAATTTTTTTCGAAATTGTCAATTGTTAGTTGATAAAATTGTATTTTCCGTATACTAGTGTGTTTGAAAATAGTTCAGTGCACGTTCATGACATTATTTTGTTTATCTAATTGTTATTGTTTATGATTGTCTGGTTACGTGCCTAAGCCGACGTAACAAATCGGCTGGAGTGGACCTGCAGTTGAGTTCGGTACATCGTAGCGACACTACTGTAGGATCTTAGTTAATTTCTCTGACCATTATTTTATACCGATTGTATTCTTTCGCAGTTTTCTGCCTATTTATAAATAGTGTTACTTACTGTTACGATTTTTCCGATTTTTTTTCGAATTTTCAATGATAATTATAAAAAATTGTATTCCTTGGCAAAAGGGTCTTTGGAATTAGTTGAGTTTACGTATATGACGATATCTTGTTGGACTTATCGTCATTTTATATGATTGCCCGTATACGAACGTACGCTGTTTGCGCGAGACGACAGGCGAGGCCTTGTAGTTGTGTACGAAAGAACGGAGCGAGACTACTGGATGGTACTCGATAATATTTTTAACATTGATTAAATCATACAAAATTGGTGGGTTTCAATAAAATCGGAAATATTATTACAGTAGATCACAGAATGTAGAAATAAATATTGAATATAGAAAGAATGTATTCGGCACAATATCAAGGATAGAGAAATTAACGAACATAATAGTGTAGTGTCCGTCTGATATGACGATCGCAACTGCAAGGCCACAACAGGCGTGTCGCTCCGGACGCGTATGTACGTCAAAAGGCAATTTTGTAAAATAAAAATAAATTTCATCATAATATTAGCATAAACGTACACTCAACCAATTCCAAAGACACTTTCACTGATAAATACAATTTTTTATACCAGAAATTGAAAATTTTGAAAAGAATTGGAGATATCATTACAGTACGTTACAGTATGTAAACATAAACATAATGCAGAGAAATAATGCACACGGTACAATGTCAATGTCAATGAAATTATCAGAGACCATACAGCACTATCGCTCCGATTTTCCGAACGCAACTACAAGATAAGTCCAGCCGTGTCGTCCCGGAAGCGTTGTTACGTCTACAGTCAATAGTATAAATTAAAAATAAGTTTAAAAGAATGATGTCATAAACGAACAGACATAAAATTCCAATGACACTTTTGCTATGTAATAAAATTTTGAAAACTAAAAATTAAAAATTTTGAAAAATCGAAGATACCATGACAGTAAATTACAGCATGTAGAAGTAAATAGAAAATTGCGAATGAATTCTTACGTTACAATATCTAGGGTATAGGAACTAACAATGTGTATATGGTATTGTCGCTCCGCTTTACCGAACACAACTGCAAGACCACGCCAGTCGTGCCGCTCAGGAAGGGCTGGTACGTATACAGGCAATTGCATGAAATAACAGTCAGTTCATCAAAATATTGTCGTATCGCTACACTCAACTAATTCCAAACACACTTTTCCTAAGAAATAAAAATTTAGTTAATTAAAAACTGAAAATTTTAACAGAAATCGAAAATACCATAACAGTAAACTACAGATTGCACAAATCAGTAGGACAATGAGGAAAATGCATACGGTACAAAACCAAGGCTAAAGGAATTAGCAAAGGACATGCAGTAGTATAGCTCCGAAGTAGCGTACGTAACTACAAGTACACTCATATCGTATCGATCCTGTGCGCTGCTATGCGTACGGTCAAGTACCGTGTCCCGACAATCGAATATAACGTATCTAACTACTTTCCCACTCCAGGCGTGTCGCTCCGGGAGCGTAGGTACGTATAGAAACATTCACACAATGTAACATCAAATTATACAAGGTATGGTCATAAACGTACACTCAAGTAATGCCGAAGGCGCTCTTAAAAATAAAATACAATTTTCAAAATTAGTAAATAAAAATCGACACAAAATCGAAGAAATCACAGCAAATATTACAGTACGTAGAAATAAATAGCAAGGATGGGAGGAACTGCATATGGTACATGTCCAAGGTTAATAAAATTAACGTAGACAATTCATTACCGTTGCTCCGGTGTAGCATACGCAACTACAAGTCCACCACAGCACTGTCGCTCCGGAATCTTAGGTATGAATACAGACAAACATATGAAATAACTACAAGCTTAACAAAATATTGACATAAACTTAAACCCACCTAATTTCAAGAACACTTTTACTGAGAAATACAATTTTTTTTTAAATGAATATCGTAAATATCGTAAATATCATGACAGTTAATTACAGTATGTGTTAATAAATGGATAGCTGGGATAAAATGCATTCGGCACAAAGTCATGGTTAAGAGATTAACGAGGAGCACCAAATAGAGTCGCTCTGAACTGTTGAACGCAACTACAAGACCACGCCAAACGTGTCGCTCTTGAAGCGTACTTACGAATACAGATAACCATATAAAAAAAGAACATTATTAACAAGAAAATGTCGAAAATGAACACTCAACTAATTTCAAAGGCACTTTTACTAAGAAATACAATTTCTTTACAAAAAAGAAAATTTCGAAGAAGTACGAGAATATCACAGCAGTAAATTACAGAATCTATAAATAAATAGAAAACTGGGACAGAATGCATATGGTACAAAATCAGGGTTAATGAATTAACAGAAACCAATCAGTAGGTTTCGAGCTGCCGTGAATAACTGCAAGACATCGACAGTCGTCTTGCTCCAGCTGGGTTGGACAATAGTATAAAATAACATGCTTAACAAAATACTGTAATAAACGTAAGCTCAACTAATTCAAAAGGAACTTTTACAAAGAAATACAATTTTTCAAAATAAAAAGTGAGAATTTTGAAATGTATCGAAAATATCATAATATTAAATTTCAGTCTGTATAAATAGACTGAAAACTGGGAAAAAATGCATACGGTTCAATATCAACGCTATAGAAATTTCTGACGACCATTAAGTAGTGTCGTTCCCGTCTACGGAACGCAACTACACGACAATTCCAGTCGTGTCGTGCCGGCAGCGAAGGTACATAAGGAGACAATAATATAAAATAATAAGGAATATAACAAAATATTGTCATAAACGAATGCTCAACTAATTCCAAAGGCACTTTTCATGTACGATACAATTTCTGAAATTAAAAATTTGCAATTTTTAAAAAATCTAAAATATCATAACAGTACATCACAGTTCGTGATCAGATAAAGAAATTAGTCTCCATTTCAGTGACGGGCACCTTAACTTCATGTGTGCATTAGAAGTTCGAACGTCAATCCTTTCGAGAACGTTACCACCGTCTGTGAGAGACGAACTGCTACGTCAATAGCTGCACCTATCCTGTGACTCCGATAGAAAATCCAGGCATTCTGGGAGTAGATCCGCTTATACAACCTATTGTGCGGTGTAAATGTTAAAGTATAGATTCAAACCGTTGTAAGACGTTCGGCATTGGTACAGAGTCAAACTCTTCACAAATGGCCTTACCTTCATGAAGGTGTCCCGCTGTATCGAGACAATAACTTCATGTTCGGAGAAGCAAAATAATATACATTTTAGTGACGGAGTCCTAAATTTCATGTATGAATTATAAGGGACGGTGTTCACATCACTCGAGAACGTGATCACCCTTTTCGAGAGTCAAACTCATGAATCACAAGCTACACCTATCCTGTGAATCCGAAAGTCAAACCGGGTATTCTGGGGGCAAATCCGCTGAACAGTTTCGTCACTGGATACCTTAATCCAAGGTTTGAATATTAAGGCATATTAAGTCAAACCATCGGAGAACATTATCAATTTGCATAAAGACATTCTTTATACCGAATATCTTACCTTCCGTGAACCAAACCCGCTTCATCGAGAATATAACTTTGTCTACTAGGAAGCAAATTATCTTACATTTTGGAGACGATACGCTAAATTTCACACGTTAATTAGAGGATCGAGGGTAAAAGAGTTCGAGAACGATACCTACACACCATGAGCGTCGAACTGCCAAGTTAATAGCTTCACTTATCCAGGCATTCCGATAGTCAAACCATGTACACCGGGGGTGAGAGCCCTGTACGGTATTGGCAATAGACACCTTAATTCACGGTATGAACATTAAAGCTGACTGTCGTACCGCTGTAGAACGCTGCCTATTGCTATGGAGTGAAACCATCGGTAAAACGTTTGACTTTACGCAAATTGGTAACGTTATCAAACGGTTTGACGCTATACCTTAATATTCAAACAGAGATCTAAGGACTCGATTGCCAATACTTCTCACTCAATGTTCGCTCGGAATACCTGGTTTGGCACACGGAAGCACAGGATATATGAAGCTAATAACTTAGTCATTCGGATTTCAAAGAAGACGGTAACGTGCTCGAAAGCTTTGACACTTGGTGTTTATACGTATACACGAAAATGTGATGTCCCTTTGCAAAATGTTTATTAATATGTTTCCGCGAACATGAAGCAGGACACTCGTTTCAGCGGGTTGTGTTCTTGGAACGTAAAGTATTCGGTAAAAGAACGACTTTTTACGAATTGGTAATGTTGTCCGGCGGTTGTACTCTTTACTTTAATGTTCATACAGCGAGATAAGGTGTCCATTGCCAATTCTGTTCATCGGATTGACTTCCGGAAACCTAGTTTTATACTCTGAATCACATGATAGGAGCAGCTGTTGACTTAGCCGTTCGACTCCCACGGAAGGTGGTAACGTTCTCGATCGGTTTGACACTCGATCTTCTTGTTCATACATGCAATTAAAGTGCCCGTCACTAAAATTTAGACTAATTTGTATCTCTGAACTCGTAGTTATGCTATCGATACAGCGGGTTTGGTTCGCGTAAAGCAAATGCCCTCTGTGTAAGGTTTCATTGTATAATTTTTTACATACTGTAATTTAGTATTATGATATTTTCGATATATTACAAAATTCAAACTTCTTATTTAAAAAAATTTTATTTCATTGTAAAAGTTCCTTTTGAATTAGTTGAGCTTACATTTATTCCAGTATTTTGTTAAACTTGTTGTCATTTTATAATATTGTCTGCATACGTACCAACCCAACCGGAATCGACCATCCAGACGACTGTCGAGGTTTTGTAGTTGTATGCGGCAAGTCGAAGCGTCACCACAGTATGGTTTCAGATAATTCCTTAACCTCGGTTTTGTACCACATACATTCAGTCGCAGTTTTCTTTTTATTTGTAAATACTGTAATTTACTGTTATTTTATTATCGATCTTCTTCGAAATTTTTAACTGATATTTAAAAAAAAATTGTATATCTTGGTACAAGTGTCTTTAAAATTAGTTGAGTGTGCGTTTATGACAATATCTTGTTAAAAATATTGCTATTTTCTATGATTGTCTGCATATGTACCTACGCTGTCGGAGCGACACGGCTGGAGCGATCCTGTATTCCGGTTCGGTAGATCGGAGCGAAACTAGGGTGTCATCCACGTTAACTTCTTTAACCTTGATATTGTACCGTATGCACTCTTTCGCTGTTTTCTATTTATTTCTACGTAATGTAAATTATTGTAATGATATTTCCGATTTTATCCAAAACTATCAATTTCTAGTTTATAAAATTGTATTCCCTAGTAAAAGTGTCGATAGAATTAGATGAGTATATGCTGACGACATTATTTTGTTACACTTATTGATATTTCATATGATTGTCTGTATGCGTACCTTCGCTTCCGATACTACACTGCTGGAGTTACTTTGTAGTTCCGTTCAACAGATCGGAACGACTCTACTGGACGGTCCTCGTTAATTTCATAAGCAGGACATTGTGCCGAATGAATTTCATCCCAGCCATCCATTTATTAACACATACTGCAAATTCCTTATACGATATTTCCGATTTGTTTCATAACTTCCAGACTTTAAGTTCGAAGACTGTATTTTTTATGGCAAGTGCCTATGGAATTAGTTGAGGTTACATTTATTACAATATTCTTGTATGGTCTTTGACATTTTATATAATTATCCCTATACGTACCTATGGCGCCGGAGCGACACTACTGGTGCTGACCTGTAAGTGCGTTGGGAATACAAGAGCGACAGTACTGTATGGTCTTGGTTGATTTCATTAACATTGATATTGTACTGTATGCATTTTCATATGATAGTGTATGACCTGTATTCTGTTTATGTCTGCATACTGTAATTTATTGTTATGACATCTTCAATTTTATTCAAAATTTTCTATTCTTGGTTTTAAATATTGTATTTATCCGTGAACGTGTCTTTGGAATTAGTCATGTGTACATTCATGCCAATATTATGATGAAACTTCTTTTTATTTTACATAATTTTCTTTATACGTACATACGTTTCCGGAGCGACACGCCTGTCATGGTCTAGCTGTTGCGTTCGACATATGGGACCGACACTACTGTGTTATCTTTGTTAATTTCTCTCACCTTGATATTGTGCCGAATACATTCTTTCCATATTCACTATTTATTTCTACATTCTGCTACCTACTATTATGATATTTCCGATTTTATTCAAATCCTCCAATTTTTCATTTCAGAAAATGTATGTATCAGGAGACGTGAAAATATCATAGCAGTAGCTTACATTATGTACAAATAAAAGAAAAACTGGAGAAAAAATATTACTGTACAATATCAAGGTGAAGAACATTATCCAATGCCATCCAGAAGCGTCGCTCCGTTCTGACGTACGCAACTCCAACGCCTCGCAAGTACGGCCCGTCCTACTGCGGAGGTTCTCTTGCAGGCAAAAATGTAAAATCAAGAAATGTAAAATAAGAGTAAGATTAACAAAATAATGTGATAAACATGCACTCAAGTAATTCCAAGGACATTTCAAATTCATTTACAATGAAATACACTCCTTTGAACTAAGCATTGATTATTTCGCGGAATACCAAAAATATAATAAGATTGAATACCAGTAAGTATAAATACATTGACATCTAGAAAAAAATGCATACGGTACGAAATCAAGGCTGAAGACATTACCGAAGACAATCCAGTAGTGCGGTTCCGATCTAACGTACTGAACTACAAGACCACCCCAGCCGTGTCGCTCCGGAAGAGTGGGTTCGAATACAGGCAGTCATATAAAGCAACAATAAGTTTAACAAAATCGTATCATAATCATACACTCAACTAATTCCATGGACAATTTTACTAAGGGATACAACTTTTTAGATCACAAATTGGAAATTTTGAGAAAAATCGCAAATATCAAAACAATAAATGACAGGATGTAGAAAGGGATAGAAATCTGGGACAGAATTGCGTACGGTGCATCGTCCAGATTATGGATTCTAAAGGAAACCATCCAGTAGTGTCGTTGATGAACGCCTTAATTTCATTTACGAATTAGAAAAGCGAGCGTCAAACCGTTCCACATCGTTACCACCAACTTCTAAAGCCGAACCACTAGATCATTAGCTACAATTATCCTGTGACTCCGAAGGTTGGACAAGGTATTCCGGGATTCAATCCGCTGTACACTATTGGCCACGGACACTTAATTCACGGAAAGAATATTAAAGCAGAGCATCAAGCCGTTGTAGAGCTTTACCTATTCGTATAGAGTCAAACCTTTTACCGACGGCCTTACCTTCCTTGAACGTACCCATGGTATAGAGAATATTACCTCGTGATCAGTGAATCAAACTAGCACAGATATCAGTGACCGCACCTTAGTTTCATGTATAAGTTAGAAGATCGTGTGTCAAATCGTTCGAAAACGTTAACACCTTCTTTGAGTGTCAAAAGGCTGAGACAATAGCTTAACCTCTCCTACGATGCCGATACTCAAACCAGGTATTCCGGGAGTAAATGCCCTGTGCAGTATTGGCATTAGACAGTCTGTTCCACGGTATACATTTGGAAGTAAAATGTCGAACCGTTGTAGATCGATACCTTTTGCTATAGTGTCAAATTTTTACCGAAGGCCATACCTTTCCGAGAAGTAAACCCGCTGTAACGACAGTATAACTTCGTATATGGAGAAGAAAATTAGTTAACATTTTAGTTACAGGTCCCTTTATTTAATGCATGAATGAGAAGATCGTGGGTCAAACCAGTCAGGAACGTTACCACCTTCCTTGAGATTCGAGCGGCTATGTCAATAGCTTCACATATCCTATGATACCGTGAATCAAACCAGATATACCGGGAATAAATCCGCCGTTCAGTATTGGTCTTAGACACCATATATCACGGTATTGATATTAATATACAGAGTCAAACCGTTGTAAAGAGATACCTGTTGGTATATTCAAATATTTTAACGATGGCTTTACTTTCCAAGAAGCAATCCAGCTGTATAGAGGGTGTGGCTTCGTGCTCAGACATGCAAGTTAGTATGAATTTTAGTGACAGGCACCATAATTTCATGCATTATTTTGAAGAATGAGAGTCAAACCGTTCAAGAAAGTTATCACATTCTATGAGAGAAGAACGGCTACGTCAATAGCTTGACGTATTCCAATATTCTAAGAGTCAAACCATGTATTCCCGGAGTAAATGCTACTAATTTGCTGCCATGAACACTGTGCAAGACACTTGGTGCAGCGGGTAGGGCTTCTCGGAAGATATGGCCTTCGGTAAAAAGATTGACGCCATGCGAATAGGTTATGTTCTACAAAGATTTGACGTGCGACTTTAGTATTTCAACCGTGAATTAATATGTATATTGCCAATACTTTTCAGCGGAGTTATTCCTGGAGTCCCTGGTTCTTATCTGAGAATCCCAGGATAGATGAAGCTATTGGCGCAGCTGTGCGACTGTCAGAGGAAGTAGTAATGCTCACATGTGCTATGACAATCGATATTCTAATTCATTAATGAACATATGACGCCGTCAGTAAAGTTTATAGGAATGTGTTTCTTTAACCACGAAGCCATACTCTAGGAACAGCGGGTTAGATTCTCGGATGGTGAGGCTATCGGTCAAAAGCGCGTCTTCATACAAATATGTAACGTTCTACAACGGTTTGACACAGTACTTTAATATTCATGCACTGTATTAAGGTACCTTTGGTCAATACTGTTCAGCGGATATACTCTGGGACTTTCTGGTTGGCTTATCAGAATCGCAGGATGGGTGAAGCTATTTCCTTAGATGTGCGGTTCGCAATGAAGTTGGTAACGATTTGAAACGGTTTGGCTCTCGATCTTCTCATTCATATCCGAAAATAAGGTGTGCTCCTGCTATAGTGTCTATTAATTCGGTTCCGTTCGCACTCAGAATGAGACTCGCAACAGCGGGTTAGTTTCAACGAAGGTAATGTATTCGGTAAAAGAAATGACTCTCTATGAACTTGGAATGATCTTCGACGGATTGGACTTCTACTGTAATATTCGTGCTGCGAGTTAATGTGTCCATTACCAATAGTGAACAGCGGATTTACTCCCGGAATTCACAGTTTGATTATCGGTATCTCAAGATACGTGAACCGATTGACTTAGCCGTTCCACTCACAAATAAGGTGGTATCGTTCTCTAACGGTTTGATCCTCGATCTCCTAATTCGTATATGAATTAACGGTGCCCAACAATAAAAAGTATAATAATTTGCTTCTCTGAGCACGAGTACGTACTCTCGATACAGGGCGATATCTTCTCTAAAGTTAAGGCCATCGTTAAAAAGTTTGACTCTATAAATGTAAGTAATGTTCTGCCATGGTTTGACTCTGTTCTTTTTTACATATACTGCGGATTGAGTTGCCTTCTGCCAATACTGTGTAGGGGATTTACTACTGGAATACCAGGTTTGACTCTCGGACTATCAGGATGGGTCAAGATATTGACGCACCTATGCCACTCTCAAAGGACGCGGTTACGTTCTCGAAGGGTTTGAGTCTCGCTTTTGCTAATCATAATCATAACTAAGGTGTACACTTTCTAAAATGTCTACCAATTTGTTTGCACGAACACGGTGGTATACTCTCGATACAGCTGGTCAGATTTTCGGAGGGTACGGCCATCGGTAAAATGATTGACTCAATACAAATTGGTAACGTTCATAAATGGCTTGACACTGTATTTTAATGTTCAAATCGTGAAAGATGGTGTTCATTGCCAACAGCGTACAGCGATCTGACTCCCGGAATACCTGGTTTGACTATCGGAATAACAGGATGTGTGAAGATAGTGACTTAGCTGTTCGACTTTCAAAGAAGGTGGGATCGTTCTCGATGGGTTTGACTCTCGATTATGTCATTCATAGAAGGAAATAAGGTGTGCTTCTGCTATAATGCCTAATAATCTGCTTCCGCGTGCACCAAGCATGACACGCGCTACAGCGGGATGGTCCTTCGAAAGCAAGGTGTCCTGTAAAAGGTTTCACTTTATACCATTTGAAGTGTCCTCGGATGGATTGAACTTCAACCTTAATATTCAAACCGTGAGGTAAGGTGTCAATTGCCAATACTCATCAGCGGACTTACTCTCGGATTCCTGGATTGGCTATCGGAATAACAGGATATGTGTCGCTATTGACTCAGCCGATCGATCGTCAAAGAAGGTGGCAACATTGCCGAAACCTGAACCTCGATCTCTATATTTGGTACATGAAATTAATGTGCCCGTCACTAAAATGTATACCAGTTTGCTTCTCTGAACACGATGTTATACCCTTGATAGTGCGGGTTAGCTTCACGGAAGCCTTCGGTAAAAACGATGATTGTATTGCAATAGGTAACGTTCTACACCGGCTTGACTCTGCGCATTAATATTTATACCCTGAAATGTCGTGTCTAATACCAGTTCTGTACAGCGGTTTTATTCGCGGATTACCTGGTTCGTCTCTCGGAATAATGGGATAGTTGAAGCTATTACGTTAGCTGTACGACTCGCGAAGAAGGTTGTAACGTTCGCGGACAGTTTGACCGTGATCATCCTATTGATACATGATATCACGGTGCCCGTTACGAAAATTTATTAAAATTTGTTTCTCTGAACACGAAGTTATACTCTCGATACAGCATTTTTGGATCTCGGAAGGTGAGGGCTTCTGTGAAATGTTTGACGCTATACCAATAAGTAACTTTCTACTACGGTTAGACTATGTACGCTGATGTCTGTATCATGAACCAGGGTGTATATTGCCAATACTTTTCTGGGTATTTAATCCCAGAATACCTGGTTTTACTCTTGGTTTAGCAGGATCGGTGAACCTATTGCCCTAGCTAGGCGACTCTCACGAAAGGTAGTATCGTTCCCCAGCGGTTTGACATAAGATCATCTAATACATTCATGAAATTAAGGTAAGGACATGCTTCTCCGAGCACTACGTCATGTTCTCGATGCAGCGGGTTATGATCTCGGCGGTGAAATCCATTGGTAGAACGTTTGACATTTTACCAATAGGTAACGTTCGACAAGGATTAGGCTCTGTACATTAGTATTCAAATCATGAATAAAGGTGCCCGTTGCGTATAGCGGAATGACTCCCGGAATACCTGGTTTGACTATCGGAATTCCAGATTAGGAGAAGCTATTCACTACACCGCTCGACCCTCATAGAAGGTGGGATCCTTCTCGAACGGTTTGATACTCGATTTTTCTATTCACATCACTTCAGTAAGGTGTCCCTCTACTAAAATGTCTAGTAACTTGTTTCCGTGAGCACTAAGCATGACACCCGCTACATGGGGTGAGGTTCTATCAAGGTAATTCGTAAATGGAATGACCCTATATCAATTGGTAATATTCTCGGACGGATTTACATTCTGCTGTAATAATCATACCGTGAGATAGGGTGTCTGATGCCACTGCTCGTCAGCGCACATACTTCTGGAATACCAGGCTTCACGCATGGAATTACAGGTTAGGATAAGCTACTTTCTTATCCGTTCGACACACAGAGAGGGTGCTAACGTTCTCGAACGGTTCGACCATCTTCAAATTCATACATGCAGTTAAGGTGCCCCTCACTGAAATGAATAATAACTTCTTTATCTAAACACGACGTTATACTCTCGAAGTACCGGGTGAGGATCGCGGAAGTTAACGCCATCGGTAAAACGTTTGACTTTATACCAATTGGTAACGAACTCAAATGGTCTCACGTTCTACTTTAATGTTCAAGCCGTGAATTAGGGTGTTTATTGCCAGAACTGTTCAGCGGTCTAACGCCCGAAATACAAGGTTTGACCCTACGAATCACAGGATAGGGGAAGCTATTGGCATAGCGGTTCGGCTCTCACAAAAGGTGGCATCGTTCTCGAGCGGTTTGACTCTCAATCCTCTAATTCGTATTTGAAAATACAGTGTGCATCTGCGATAATGCCTACTCACTTGTTTCCGTGAGCTTACTAAGCATGACACTGGCTACAGCGTGCTAGGTTCTGGAAAGGGCATGTCTTCGGTAATAAGAATGACACTATACTAATTGGTAATATTCTCCGACGGTTTGACCTTCAACTTTAATATGCGTATCGTGAATTAAATGTCCTATTGTCAATACTGTACAGCGAGTAGACTATCTGGAATACCTGATTTGACTGTCGGAATGACCGGGCAGGTGCTTCCATTGATTTAGCAGTTGGAGTCTTTAACAACGTGGTAATGTTCTCGCACCGCCTGTCTCTCAATCGTCCTAATCATGCATGAAAATAAGGTGTCCTTCTGCCAAAATGAATACTAATTTTATCCGATGAACACTATAGAAGCCAAGTACTACAGGGGTTCTCGGAAGGTACGGCCGTCAGCAAACAGTTTGACTCTATGCCAATTCGTAATGTTCTACAACGGTTTGACTCTGCACTTTGATATGTATGGTGTAAAAATCCAATACTGTAAAGCGGATTTACTTCCGATGTTCTTGGTTTGACTTTCAGAATCATTGTGCGGGAGTAAATGCGCTGTACAGTAATGGCAATACACACTTTAGTTCACGGCTTCCATATTAAAGCAGGCCGTCAAACCGTCGGGGAACGTTACCAGTTGGTATAAAGTCATTCTACTTACGGAAAACGTAACTATCAGAGAAGCTACCCCGCTGGATCGAGAGCATTTTTTCGTGTTCGGAGTAGCAAATTAGTATACATTATAATAACGGGCACCTTATTTACATATATGCATCAAAAAATCATGACAAAAACGTTTGGAGAACGTTACCACATTCTATATGCGTCGAATGGCTTTGTTAACAGCTCCACCTATCCTGTGATTCCAGGAGTAAAGCCAGGTATTCCGTGCGTAAATCCGCAGAACAGTGTTCCCATTAGACACCGTAATTCACGGTTGTATTATGAAAGCAGAGAGTCATTCCAATTGAGAGCGTTACCAATTGGTTTAACGTCAAACGTTTTACAGAAGATCTTGTACTGCGAATGTCTTATCCGCTGTATCTGAGAGCATAGCATCGTGTACAGAGGAACAAGTAATGGCATACTATAGAGGTGGGCATCTTAATTTCATGCATGACTTTACAGATCGAAGGTAAAACCATTCGAGAGCGTTACCACCCTCTTTGCTTATCAAACGTCTATGTCAATAGCTTCATCTGTCCTGTGATTCCGTGAGTCAAATCAGTTTATGCGTGAGTATTTACTCTGAAGGATATTGGCAATTGACACCTTAATTCACGGTATGAATATTAATGTACGGAGTCAAATTGTCGGAGAATGTTACCATTTCATTTAAAGTCATTCCTTTTACCAAGTACATTACCTTCCGAGAACATAACACCCTGTAGCGAGTGTTCTGCTTAATGTTCACGGAAATAAATTAGTAAACATTCTAGTGGACGGATATAACATGATTGAGTGTGAATATCAACGTCGAGAGTCAAAGCGTTCTATCACGGTTCCATCTCCTTTGAGATTCGTACAACAATGTCAGTAGCTTCGCATATGCTGAGATTCCGAAAGTCCAACCACATATTCCGAGAGAGAATGCGCTGTGCAATATTTTTCAACAGACACCTTAGTTACCGGTTTGAACATTAATTAAAGCAGACAGTCAAGCCGTTGTAGAACATTACCTATTGGTGTATGGTCAAACTACTTACAGAACGCCTTGCCTTCCGAGAGCCTCACCCGCTTCATCGAGAGTAAAACTTCGTGTTCAGAGAATGAAATTAGAATTCGTATGATCGACGGGCATCTTAAATTCATGATTGAATTAGAAGGTCGACGGTCAAGCAGTTCAAGTACGTTTTCGCCCTCTTTGATGTTCGAACGGTTAAGTCAATAGCTATACCTATCCTGTGATTCCGAGCGTCATATCAGGTAATACCTGAGTAAATCCTTTGAGGAGTTTTCGCAATTGACGCCTTAATTTGTGGGATGAATATTAATGTATGGTGTCAAACCGTCGGAGAACTATACCAATTGTTATAAAGTCATTCTTCTCACCGAATACGTAACCTTAAGAGAACCTAACCCGCTATTGCGGGTGTCCTACATACTGCACAAGGAGAGAAATTTGTAATCATTTTTGCAGCCGTACAGAACATTTTCCGGTAGAAGTATCAAAATACTGGGGCAAACCGTTCGAGAAAGTTACCACATTCTTTTGAGAGTCGAACGGGCAAGTGAAACCCTTGACCTATGCTGTGATTTCGTGAGCCAAAGCAGGTATTCCAGGAGTAAATCAGCTGAAATATAGCAGCATTAAAAACACAACTTCCCGGTATGAATACTAAAGTACTGAGTCACACTATTGTATATCGTTATCTATTGGTATTGAGTCTAAGTTTTCACAGAAGGCCGTACTTTGCCAGAAGCCTAACGCGCTGTATCGAGAGCATAATTTCGTGTCCAGTGAAACAAATTAGTACAAATTTTAGTGACGGGCACCTCAATTTCATGTATGCATCAGAAACTCGAGAGTCATACCGTTTCAGAACGATACCACCTTCTACGAGAGACGAACGGATATGTCAATAGCTTCACCGATCCTGCGATTCCGAGAGCCAAATCAGGTATTCCTGTACTAAATCCGCTCAACCGTATTGGCAATTGACAACTTAATTCACGGTTTGAATAATAACGTTGAGCGTCAACCCGTTTTATAGCGTTACCAGTTTGTATAAAGTCACACACTTTACCGAATACCTCACCGTCCGAGAAGCTAACCCGCCGTATCGAGAGTATTGCTACGAGTTTAGGGAAATATATTACTACACAATTTAGTGACAGCAACATAAATTCATGCATGAATTAGGTGATCGAGGGTCAAACCGTTCGAGAAAGATAGAACCTACTGTGAGAGACGAACGGCTACATCAGTAGCTTCACCTATCCAGTGATTCCGTGAGTCAAGCCACGTATTCCTGGAATAAATCCCCTATCCTGCATAGACTATAGACACCCCAATTCGCGGAATTAATATTACAGTACAGGGTCAAACCGTTGCTGAATGATACATATTGGTGCAGAGTCAAACTTTTTATCGAAGGCCTTATCTTCCGAGAAGCAAACCCGCTGCTTCGAGAGTATGACTTCGTGGTCAGAATAGTAATATAGTATAAATTTTAGTGACGGGCAACTTAATTTCCTCTATGGGTCAGAAGGTCCAGAGTCAAGCCATTCGAGAATGTAACCACCTTCATTGAGAGTCTAACCGCTTACTCAATAGCTTCACACACCATATGATTACGAGAGCGAAACCAGTTAATCCGGGAGTAAATCCAATATACAGTACTAGCATTAGACACCTTAACCCACGGTTCAAATAACAAAGTACCTAGTCGATCCGTTGTAGGACGTCACATATTGGTATGGACTCAAACCTTTTACCGAAGGCCTTACCAGCCAAAAACCTAAATCGCTGTCGCCAGTGCCTTGCTTAGTATAGTAGTCACATTAGCAGAAGAGCACCTTATTTCCATATATGAATTGCAAAATCGGCAGTCAAAGCGTTCGTGAATGGTATCTCCTTCCATAAGAGTCGATGGGCAAAGTCAATAGCTTCACCCATACTGTGATTCCGCCAATCAAACCAGGTTTTCCGGGTGTAAATTCGCCAAAGATTATTGGCAATACACTCCTTAGTTCACGGTATGAATTCTACAGCAGATCGTCAAACCGATGAGGAACGTTACCTACTCGCATAGCGTCAATCCTGATACTAAAAGCCTTTCCCTCCGTGAACCTGACCCGCTGTATCGAGAGTATAACGTCGTGATTAGGGAAATAAAACAGTATTCATTTGAATGTCGGGCAACATAACTTCATGTATGGATTAGAAGATTGAGGGCCAAACCGCTCGAGAAGGTTGCAAGCTTGTGTGAGCTACGAACAGGTAAGTCAATTACTTCACATATCGAGTGGTTCGGAGAGTCAAACCAGATATTCCGGCAGTAAATCCGCTTAAGAGTTTTGGCAATATGCACATTAATTCACGGTTTGCATATAAAAATAGAGCGTGTAACCGTTTGAGATCGGTATCAATTTCTACAAAGTCAGACGATTTACCGAGAACCATACCCCCCAAAAAATAACCCGATGTATCGAGAGCATAACTTCGAGTTGCGGGAGAAAGATTAGCATTCATTACAGTGATGTGCACCTTACCTTTGTGAATGAATTAGAAGATCGAGGATCAATTAGTTCGAGAACGATGCCACCTTCTGTGAGAGACGAACGGCTAAGTAAATAGCTCCACGTATCCTGTGATTCTGAGAGTGAAATCAGGTAATCCCGGGGTAAATCCGCTGAACAATATTGGCAGGAGACACTTTAATTCTCGGTTAGAATATTAAAGCAGCTCATCAAGCCGGTGTAGATCGTTACCAATTGCTATACATTCAAAAGTCTCACCGATGAACTTATCCACCAAAAAACTACCCGGCTGTATCAACCGTATGACTTCATGTACAGAGAAGTCAGTCTCCATTTCATAGACGGGCACCTTAGCTTCGTGTATGAATCATAACATCGATGGTCAAACCGCTCAAGAACGTTGCCACTTTCTGTGAGAGACGAAGGACTATGTGATTTGCTTCACCTGTCCCGACATTCGGAGAGTCAAACTAGGCATTCCAGGAGAAAATCCGCTTCACAGTATTGGCATTAGACACTTTATATCACGGCTTGAATATTACAGAAAAGAGCCAGACCATTTGATAACGATAACAACTTCCATGGAGACCAACAATTACAGAAAGCCTTACCTACGGATAATCTAACCTGCTGCATCGAAAGTATCACACCGTGTTCAGTGGGTAGAGTAAGGTTACGTGTTAGCGACTAGCATATTTATTTTATGTATGAAATATGAGTTCGAGATTCAAACCGCGCAAGAACGTTACCACCTTCTTCAACAGTCGAGCGGCTATGTTAGCAGCTTCACCTATCCTGTGATTCCGAAATTCCAATCAGGCCTTCTTGAAGTAATTGCACTGATCAGTATGGGCAAAAGACACTTTAATTCCCTGTTTAGATAGTAAAGTTAAGCTGCAAACCGTTAGAGAACGTTACCAAGTGCTATAAAGTCGAAGGCTTTACAGAAGACCGTACCCTCGGAGAAGCAACCTCGGCGTTTCAAGGGTATAACTTCGTATTCAGAAATAGAAATTGGTGTTGATTTCAGTGACGGGTACCTTAACATTACGTATGTATTAGGAGGTCGAGGGTCAAACCATTCGTGAAGGATACCAGCTTCTGTGAGACACGAACGGCTAAGCCTATAGCTTCACATATAATGTGATTCCGAGAAGCAAACCAGGTAGTCCGGGAGTAAATCCGTTGGAAAGTATTAGCAATCCGCACCTTAATTCACGATTTGAATATTAAAGTAGAAGTTGAATACGCCGGAGAACATTATCAAATGGTATAAAGTCAAGATTTTACCGGATACCTTGCCTACCAAGAACATTCGCCGCTGCAGCAAGTGTCATGTTCAACGCTCACGGAAACAAATTAGTAGACATGATAGCAGAGGCACACCTTATTTTCATGTATGAACAGAATAATCGAGACTCACGCCCTACGAAAAAGATCCTACCATCTTTGAGAATCAAACAGCTGAGACAACAGCTTCACCTGTCCTCAGAGTCCCAGAATCAAGCCAGGGATACCTAGAGTAAACACAGTGATGATCATTTATAATAGACCTTAATTCACGGTATCAGTACTAACGTACGGAGTCAAATCATTCTAGTTCTATCTCGTTACCAATTCCGATAGAGTCAATCATTTTGCCGAAGGCCTTACCTACCGCGAATGTCACCCGCTGTATCGAAAGTATAACTTCATCTTCAGAGAAAGAAATTATTTTACATTCATGTGAGGGGCACCTTAATTTCAGGTGTGATTTCGAAGACCGTGGGTCAATCCGTTCGAGAACGTTTCCATCTTCTTTGGAAATCGAACGGCTAAGTCAATAGCATCACCCATCCTGTGACTCCTAGCGCCAAAGAAGGTATTCCTAGAGTTAATCAGCCGTACATCATTGGCATTGGACATCCTATTTCAGGCTATAAATATGGAGCTATACAGTCAAACCGATGTAGAGTGTTACGTATTGTTATAGGGTCAATCTTCCAACCGAAGGCCTTACCGTTCGTGAATATAACACACTGTATAGCGAGAATAACTTCCGGTATACAGAAGGAAAGTAGTTTGCATTTTACTCACTGTAACCATAATTTCATGTATGAATTAGAATAACGTGTGTCCAACGATCGAGATAGTTAACACCTTCTAGAAGAATTGAATTGCCGTGTTCATAGCTTCACCTACCCTTGAGATTCCGACAGTCAATCCAGGTATTCAGTGTGTAAATGCCCTGAACATTTTTGGCAATGGAAACGTCAATTCACGGTTTGAGTACCAAAGTAGTACGTGAAACTGTTTGAGAATGTTAGAGGATGGAATAAGTCCAACGCTCCATCGAAGATATTCCCTTCCATGAACCTAAATCACTGTAGCGAGTGTCATTTTTTGTGCACACGGAAACAAATTAGTAACCACATTATCAGGCGGACACCTTATATTCATGTTTGAATAGAATAATCGGGAAACAAAACGTTCGAGAACTTTTTCACGTTCTGTGAGAGACGAACGGGTAAGTCAATAACTCCATATATCCTGTGATTCCAAGAGTCATCTCAGGTAATCCAGGAGTATGTCCGCCGAACAGTATTGGCAATAGACACTTTAATCACAGTTTGCATATTAGCGTAGAGCGTCAAAATGTATGAGAACGTTACGAATTGCTATTAAGTCAAACGATTTACCGATGGCTATACGCTCTGCAAAATTAACCGCTGTATCGGGAGCATATAACCGTATTCAGACGTAGGAACTAGTATACAGTTAAGTGGCGAGCACCTTAATTTCATGAGTGAATACGAACATCGGGGTCAAACCGTGCGGGAGTGTTACCACCATCCTTGAGAATCGAACGGCTGTGCCAATAGCTTCACCTATCCTATGATACCGTGAGTCAAGTCAGGTATTCCGAGATTAAATCTACGTTTCAGTGTGGGCATTGGGGACCCTATTTCACGGCTATAAATATTAAAGTACACAGCCAAACCATTGTCGTACGATACCTATTGCTGTATAGCCAAACGTTTAACCGAAGACCTTACCTTCCCAGTAGTTAACCCGCTGCATCGAGAGTATAACTTCGCGGTCAGAGAAGCAAATTAGTATACATTTGCGGGTCGGGCCCCTTTGTTTCATGTATGAATTAGAAGATCATGGGTCGAATAATTCGAGAACGAAACCACCCTCTATTAAGGTCGAACGGCTAAGTCAATACTTTCACATATACTTTGATTCCGAGAGTCAAACCAGGTATACCGGGAATAAATCCGTAGAACAGTATTGACAATAGATACATTATCTCTTTGTATGAATGTTAAAGCAGCCCGTCAAACCGTGAGTGAACATTACCAATTGCTGTAATGCCATACGGCATACCGTAGACCTTACCCTCCGAAAAACAAAACAGCTATATCGAGAGTACAAAACAGTATTCAGAGGTACGAAATGGTATACACTTTAGTGGCGACCACCTTGATATCATGAATGAATTCGATCATCGCGGGTCAAACCGATCAAGATCATTACCACCTCGTTTTTGAATCGAACGGCTAAGTCAATAGCTACACCTGCTCTGTGATTCCGACAAGGTATTCCGGGAGTATATCCGCTGGCCAGTATTGGCAATAGACACCTTAATTCACGACAGGAATATTAAAGATGAAGGTCAGTCCGATGGAGAGCGTTACCAATTTGTATAAAGTCATTTTTGTTTTTACATAACAACTGACCCTCCGAGAACCTATATTGTTGAAGAGACTGTCCCGCTTAGTGCTCACGAAAACAAATTATTAGAAGTTTTTGCGGACGGACGCGTTATTTTCTTGTATGAATAGCAAAATCGAGAGTCAATGGGATTAATATCGTTACCACCGTCATTGAGAGTCGAACATCTGAGTCACTAGCTTCACCCATGCCTTGATTCCGCGAGTTAAACCAGGTCATCCGAGAGTCTATCCGCTGCACAGTATTGGTAATTGAAACCTTGAATGACGATTCGAATATTAAAGTCGAGCGTAAATCCGTTATAGATCGATACCTATTCGTATAGAATCAAACATTTTTCCGACGGCCTTATCTCCCGAGTAGACCAACCCGCTGCAGGAGTGCCCTGCCTAGTATTCACGGAATACAATTAGTATACGTTTTAGAAGACGAGCAGTTTATTTTCATGTATGTATGGCATAATAGGTAGTCAAACCATTCGAGAACGTTAGAAACATCTTTGTGAATCAAACATGTATGTCAATAGCTTCACCTGTTTTGTATTTTCGAGAATCAAACCAGGTATTCTTGGAGTAAATGCACTGAACTGTATTGGCAATGGACACCCCATTTCTGGGTATGGATATTAAGTTTGTGATTCAAGCCGATGTATAACGTTACAACTTGCAATAGTGTCAATCTTCTTGCCGAATACCTTGCCTTCCAAGAATGTAAGCCGCTGTAGCGATGGACGAACTTAATGTTCACTTAAACAAACAAGTGGAGATTGTAGCATATAGGACACCTTAATATTATGTTTGGATAAGCAGATCGACGGTCGATCCGTTCCATTACGTTCAGACCTTTCTTGAGAACCGCACAGGTAAGTCAAACCAGGTCCACGGAACTAAGTGCACTGTACAGTACTGGTAACGGCACCTTAGTTCACGGTATGAATATTAAAGCAGACAGTCATGCTGTTGCAGAACATTATTTATTGTTACAGAGTCAAACCCTGTACCGAACGCATTACCTTCCAAGAAACTGACCCGCTGTGCCGAAGTTAGAACTTCTTGTTGAGAGAAGCAAATTGGTACACTCATGTGTGACGGGCACCTTAATTACGTGTATGAAATGGAATATCTTGTGGCAAACTGATCCAGAACGTTACCTCATTCTATGAGAGTTGAACGGCTAAGTCAATAGCTTCACCCGTCCTGCGATTCTGACAAGCCAACCAGATATTCCCAAAGTATATCCGCTGAACAGTACTGGCCAAAGGCACCTTAATACAGTGTATGAATATTAAAGGACTGTGTCAAACCGTTGTAGATCATTACATATTTATATGAGGACACCATTTTGACCGTTAGCCTCACCTTCCGAGAAGTTAACCCGCTGTTTCTAGATTATAGCTTCGTGTTAGAGAAACACATTCCTATAAACTTTTGTGACGGCGTCATATGTTCATGTATGAATTAGAATATCGATTGTCAAATCGCTTGAAAGCATTACCACTTTCTTGGATAATAGCACAGATACGCCAATAGCTTTCACCTATCTTGGGAATCCCTGATTAAAAGCAGGCACTCCAGGATTAAGTACGCTAAATGTATTGGCAATATTCATATTAAGTCGCGGATGAAATACTATAGTCGCACGACTAATCTTTGTACAACGTAACCTACTCGCTTGGCGTCAAACTTTTTACCGAATGCCATATCTTCCGAGAAGTCAATCGCGCTGCACCAAGTGTCTTGCTCAGTGTTCAAGGTAGCAAATTAGTAGCATTTACTCCGGGAATACATGGTTTGACTCTTATAATATTGGAATACGTCAAGCTATGGACTTAGCCGTTCTTCTCTCAAAGAAAGTGGTAACATTCTCGAACGGTTTGACCCTCGATCTCCTAAATAATACATGAAATTATGGTGCCTGTCACTAAAATTCATACTAACTTGCTTGTCTGAACACGAAGCCACACTCTCTATACAGCTGGATAGCTTCTTGGAAAGTAAGGCCATCGTTAAAATATTTGAATATACCAACAGGTATGTCTTTACAACGGTATGACTCTGTATATTAATATCAATACCGTGATATATGGTGTCTAAGACCAATACTGAACGGCGGATTTATTCCCGGTATATCTGGTTTGATTCTCGGAATCACAGAAGGTATGTGAAGCTATTGACTTGGCCGTTCGAATCTCAAGGAAGGTGGTAACGTTCTCGAATGCAAACCCTCGAACTACTAAGTCATTCATGAAATAATGGTTTACATTAACACTAAAATGTAAACTAATTTTCATCTCTATATACGAAGTTATACTGTCGTTCCAGCGGGTTAGATTCTCGGAAAGGTATGGCCTTCGGTGAAAAGTTATACTCTATACCAACGGGTAACGTTGTACAACTGTGTCACCCAGTACTTTTATATTGATACCGTCTTTTTAATGCCGTTACTGTACAGCGGATTTAGTCCCGGAATGCCTAGGTTGAATCTCGGAATCATAGGATAGGTGACGCTATTGTCTTAACCGTCCGACTCTAAATGAAGGTGGTATCGTTCTCGAAAGGTTTGACACTCGATCTTTTATTGCATACATGATATTATGGTGCCCGTCAGTAAAAAGGGGAACCAATTTGTTACTGTGATCACCATGTTATACTCTCGGTACAGCGTGCTATTCACTCGGAGGGTAAAGTCATCAGTAAGACGTTTGACTTTGTAACAATTTGTAGCGTTCTCAGGCGGATTGACGCTCTGCTTTAGTATTCAAACGCTGCCTTAAGGTGTCAATTGCCAACGCTGCAAGGGGTATTTACTCCCGGAATGACAGGCTTGGCTCTCGGTACCATTGAACAGGCAATGCTACCGACCTTGCCGTACGATTCTCCAGGAAGGGGGTAATGTTCTCGGACGGTTTGACACTCGATATTCTAGTTCATACAGAAAGCTAAGGTGCCCGTCACCAAAATGTGTACAACTTCCATCTCTGATTACGAAGTAATACTCTCGATACGGCGGACACCTTCTAGGAAGGAAAAGCCTTCGGTAAAAATTTGACACTATAGCAAAAGGTGTCGAACTAGATCGGATGGACCCTTTACATCCAAATGTATATCGTGGAACAGACTGTCTAGTGTCAATACTGCACAGGGCATTAACTGCCGGATTACCTGGTTTGAGAACCGGCTTCGTAGGATAGGTTATGCTATTGTCTTAGCCTTTGGAACCTCAAGGAGGGTGTTAACGATTTCGAACGATTTGACACTCGATTTTCCAACTTATACATGAAAGTATGGTGCCGGTCATTAATATGTGTTCTAATTTGATTCGCTGATCACGAGATAATATTCTCTAGACGATGGGTATGTTCACGGAGGGTAAGGCCTTCGGTAAAAGTTTCGCTCTATACGAATAGGTAAAGCTCTACAACGGTTTCATGCTCTGCTTTAATATTATTTCCGTGAAATAAGCTGTCACTTGCCAATACTCTTCAGCGGATTAGTCCTGGAATACCTGGTATGACTCTCGGAATCACAGGATAGGTGAAGCAAATAAATTAGCCGCGCGATTCCCCAAGTAGGTGGTACCACTCTGAAACGGATTGACCCTCGATCTTCTAATTCATACATGAAATTAATGTGCCCGTCCCTAAAATTTGAACTAATTTGTTTCCCTGAACCCAATGCTATACTTTCGATACTGCGCGTTATGTTCTCGGAAGGTAAGGCATTCGGTAAAAAGAGTGACCAATTGATTATGATCTCCGACAGTTTGACTCGCTACTATAATGAACATACCGTGAAGTATGGTGTCAATTGCCTTTGTAATTCAGCGGATTTACTCCCGTAGTGACTTGTTTGCATCTCGGAATCACTGGATACGTGATGTAATTGCCTTATCAGTGCGACTCCCACTGAAGTTGGTAACGCTGTCGATCGTGTAACTTTCGATCTTCTTGTTCATACATGAAGTTGTGTACGACAGATCGGAGCGGCGTACTGCATGTTCTCGATATCATCATTAACCACGATTTTGAAACGTATCCATCTTTTCATACTTTTTCTATTTATTTATATATTCTGTAATTTACTGACATGAATGTTCCAATTTTTTTCGAAATTTTAGTTTTTAGTGGAAGAAGTTGAATTTCATTGAAAAATTGTCCTTGGATCTAGTTGAGAGTACATTTATGGCAATATCTTCTTAAATTGTTTGTTACTTAATATGATTGCCTCTATATGTACTTGCGTCTTCAGAGCGACACGGCTGGAGTGGACTTGTAGTTGCGCATGGTACATCGGAGCAACGCTAAATGATGGTCTACGTTATTTTCTTTAGCTTTGAACTTGTACCATTTGCATTTCTCCGAGGTTTCTATATATTTCTTCATGCTGTAATTTATTGCTGTGATTTCTTCGATTCTTCCCTCAAGTTTTATTTACTAATATTAAATATTCGATTTTTTATTAAGAGCGCCTTTGATATTAGTTGAGTCCACGTTTATGACTATATCTTGAAATGCTTGTTGTTACATTATATGATTGTGTCTATACGTACCTATGCTCCCGGAATGACACAACTGGAGCAGAATTGTAGTCCGTTTCGGTATATCGGATTGTCGCGATTCGGTACTTCACCGTATCCGTATCAGCGCACAGGTGTAGCACTACCGGAGTGGACTTGTAGTTCCATACGGTACATCGGGACGACACTACTGGTTGGTTTCCTTTAACATCCTTCATCTGGTCGTTGCGCCGTACGCAATTCCTTTCCAGATTTCTATTCCTTTCTACATCCTATAATTTATTGTTTTGATATTTGCGATTTTTCTCAAAATTTCCAATTTGTGTTCTAAAAAATTGTATCCCTAAGTAAAATTGTCCATGGAATTAATTGAGTGTATGATTATGACATTATTTTGTTAAACTTATTGTTGCTTTATATGACTGCCTGTGTGCGAACCCAGGTTTCCGGAGCGACACGGCTAGAGTGGTCTTGTAGTTGCGTACGTCAGATCGGAACCGCACTACTGGATTATCTTCGGTAATGTCTTCAGCCTTGATTTCGTACCGTATGCATTTTTTTCTAGTTGTCTTTTTATTTATACTTACTGTTATTTAATCTTATTATATTTTCGATTTTCTTCGAAATTTTCAATTCTTAGTATAAAAGATTGTATTACATTGTAAAAGTGTCCTTGGAATTATATAAGTGTATGTTTATCACAGTATTTTGTTAAACTAACGCTTATTTTACATTTCTTTATTTTACATTTATGCCTGCAAGAGAACCTACGTTGTAGGACGGGCAGTACTTGCGAGGCCATGGAGTTGCGTACGACAGAACGGAGCGGCGCTATTGGATTGTCTTTGTCCTTTCATTGACCAGAATATTTTCCGTATGCATTCTTTCGCAGTTTTCTATTTATTTATAAATACAGTAATTTAGTGTCACGGTAATTGCGATTTCATTGTCATAACTTTTTATTTTTATTTTATGAACCTGTATCTTTTAACAGAACTCTCTTTGGAAATTGTTGAGTGTGCGTTTATGACTATATTTTGTCAATCTTTTTGTTGTTTTCTACGATTGTCTCTATACGAACGTACGCTGTCAGAACTGCAGCGGTGGCGATGTCTGGCATCTGCGTACGGCAGTCCTGACTTGCACTACTGGATGATCTTCGTTAATTTCTTTAACTTTGATTTCGTACCGTATGCAATTTTTCCCAGTTTTCCATTTATTTATACATAATGTAACTTACTGTTATGATATTTTCCATCCTCCTCATATTTATCAATTTTTAGTTTAAAATATTGTTTACAACTTAGTAAAGCAGCCGTTACAAACAGTTGACAGTATGTTTATGACATTATTTTGTTAAACTTACTGTTATCTTATACGAGGAGCTGTCTACGTACCTACGCTTCCGATACTACAGGGATGGTGTTATCTCGTTGATGCGATCATCATATCGGAGCGACACTAATGGATGATCCACGTTAATTTCATTAACCTTCATTTTTTACCGTATGTATGTTTTCCCCCGTTTTCAATTTGTTTATGCAATATGTCGTTTACTGTTATGATATTTTCGATTTCTTCGAAATTTCCAATCTTCATTTTGAGAAATTGAACTTCTAAGTATAAGTGCTTTTGTTTTCAGTTGAGCGTACCTTAATCACATTATTCTGTTAAACTTGCTGTTATTTTATATGATTGTCTGCAAATGTACTTACGTTTCCGGAGTGACACGGCTGGACTGGTCTTCCAGGTGCGTGGACATCAACAGGCACGTTGCTCCAGAATCGTATGTGCTTATAAAGAAAATTATGTAAAATAAAATTAAGTTTCATCATGAAATTGGCATGAATGTTCACACGTCCAATTCCAAAGACACTTTCACTGATAAATACAATTTTTTAAACCAAAAATTGAAAATTTTGAATAAAATTGAAGATCTCATAACAGTAAAATACAGTATGCAGACGTAAACAGACTACAGGTCAAACACAATCATATGAAATAGCAATCAGATTTTCAAAATATTTTCGTATGCGTAAACTGAACTAACTCCAAACACAGTTTTCATAAGAAATAAAAATTTTGTTAATTAAAAATTGAAAACATTGACAAAAATCGAAAATATCATAAGTGTAAATTACAGCTTGCATAAATATATAGGACAATGGGGAAAATGCATACGGTACAAAACCAAGGCTAATGAAATTAACAAACGATATGCAGTAGTGTCGCTCCGACGTACCGTACGTAACATCAAGTACACTCCGATCGTGACGATCCTGTGCGCTGCTATGCATGCGGTCAAGAACGGTATCCCGACAATCCGATATAACGTAACCAACTACTATCCCACTCCAGTCGTGTTCGCTCCGGGATAGTAGGTACGTGTAGAGACATTCATACATTGTAACAACAAATTATACAAGGTTCGGTCACAAACGTACACTCAAGTAATTTTAAAGGCGCTCTTAAAACAAATACAATTTTTAAAATTAGTAAATAAAAATTGAGGCAAAATCGTGGAAGTCACGGCAATATATTAGAGAACGTAGAAATAAATTGCAAACATGGGAGGGACTGCATACTGCTCAAGTTCAAGGTTAAAGAAATTAACGAAAACCATCCATTTGCGTTGCTCCTATGTACCATGCGCAACTACAAGTCCACCATAGCCCTATTGCTCCAGAATCGTAGGTGTGAATACAGACAATCACATAAAATAACAACAAGTTTAACAAAATATTGTCTCGAACTTAAACTCACCTAATTTCATGAACACTTTTACTAAGAAATACAACTTTTTTTTAATAAAAATTGAAATTTCGAAGAAAATCGTAAACATCAAGGCAGTAAATTACAGTATGTGTTAATAAATGGAAGGCTGAGATAAAATGCATACAGAATAATATTAAGGTTAAAAATATTAGAAAGGCCGTACAACGGTGTGGCTTCGATGCACCGAACACAACTACAAGAGCCAACACAAGACCACACAGAATGCTGCTCCGATCTGCCGTTCGCAACTACAAGAAGATTCCGGTAGTGTCGCTCCGACAGCGTACGTACGGCTACAGACAAACATATAAAACAACGACAAGCATAATATAATATTGTCATAACCGTAAATACAATTAATTCAGCCTTACTTTTACTAAGAAGTACAATTTTTTGGCCTAAAAATTCAAAACTCAGATAGAAATCGAATTAATGAAAACAGTAAATTACAGTGTGTATAAATAAATGGAAAATTTCCAAAGAATGCATACGGTACCACATCATGGTGAAGGAAATTAACGAATATCATATAATAGTGTCTCTCCCATTTTCCATACGCACCTAAGAGGCCATCCCAGTCCTGTCGCTGCACAAGCGTGGGTACGTGTACAGACAACGATATAATATAATCACAACAGTAATAAATTAATGTCATACACATAAGCTCAACTAATTCAGAAGACATTTTTACTAGAAAATACAATCTTTAAAGTTCGAAACTGTATATTTCGGAAATAAAATTTAATATAACATAATAGTTATATACAGTAGGTACAGGTAGTTAGAAAACATGGGAAAATATGGATACGGCACAATACAAGGTTAAAGAAATTAACAATGACCATACAACACTGTCGGCCCTATCTGACGGACGTAAATACATGACCACTCCAGCCGCGACGCTCCGGAAGTGTTGATACGCATACAGACAAAGCTATAAAATAACAATGAATTTTACAATATATTATTATAGACGTTCACTTTACTACCTCGATGGCACTTGACCTAAAAAATACAATAATGTAAACAAAATGTTGGAAGTTTTGAAAAAAAATGGGAATTATTATAACCGGTAATTACAGTATGTATAAATACATGAGAAACTGCGGAAAAATGACAACGGTACATAATTAAGTTTAAGCAAATATCCGAGCACCTCCCAGTATGCCGCGCCGATCTGCCATAAGCACTGCAAGACCGCTCCAGGCGTATCGCTACGGATGCATACGTACCCATACAGACAGTCATATAAAATCAAATTAATTTTAACAAAATAATGTCATAAACTTATACTCAACTAATTCCATAGACGCTTCTCCTAAAAAAATACAATTCCTGAAATTATAGAATAGAACTTTTAAATAAAGTAGACATTATCATACCAGTAAATTACACTATGTACAGATAAATAGTGCCATACTACTGATACATGATTACAGTACAATATCAAGGTTAATGAAGTCAACCAAGACCATACAGTTGTGTCGCTCCTGTCTTCCCAACGCACCTACAGGTCCGCTCCAGTCGTGTCGCTCCGGGTCGTAGGTACGTACAGAGATAGTTACATAAAATGACAAAAAACATAACAGAATATTGTAATAAATGTAGACTCAACTAATTCCATAAACACTTTTTCTAAAAAATACAGTCTTTGAACTTAAAGACTGGAAGTTATGAAGCAAATCGAAAATATCGTAAATGCTATTTGCAGTATGTGTTAATAAATGGATGCCTGGGACAAAATTCATACGGCACAATGTCCAGGTTATGAAATTAACGAGGACCATCCAGTAGTGTCGCTCCGATCTGTTGAACGCAACAAGAAATAAAACTCCAGCAGTGTAGTACCGGAAGCGTAGGTACGTATCCAGACAATCATATGAAATAACAATAAGTGTTACAAAATAAGGTCATCATCATATACTCATATAATTCCTAAGACACTTTTACTAGGGAATACAATTTTATAAACTAGAAATTGACAGTTTTGTAAAAAATCGGAAACATCATTACAGTATTTTACATTATGTAGAAATAATGTGAAAACAGCGAATGGATGCATACGGTGCAATATCGTGGATAAAGAAGTTATCGTAGATCATGCCCTAGTTTCGCTCCGATCTACCGAACGCAAATACAGGATCACTCCAGCCGTGTCACTCCGACAGCGCAGGTACTTATACAGACAATCATAAGATAGCAATATTTTTAACAAGGTAATGTCATAAATGCATACTCAACTAATTTCAAAGGCACTAATACTAAGAAATACAATTTTTTTATATAGCAATTCAAAATTTCGAAGTAGATCTAAAATATGATAACAGTAAATTACAGTATTTACAAATAAATAAAAAACTGCGACAGAATGTATATGGTACAAAACCAAGGTTATGGAATTAACTGAAGCCATACAGTTGTGACGCTTCGACATACCGCATACAACTACAAATCATCGACAGTCGTCTGATGGTCGATTCTGGCTGGGTTGGTAAGCTCAACTAATTCTAGAGGAATCTTTATAACGATATACAATTTTTTAAAATAAAAAGTTAGAATTTTGTAATATATTGAAAATATCATGATATTAAATTACAGTATGTATAAAATTTTACACTGAAGCCTTACACCGAGGGCATTTACTTTTCGCCAACCTAACCCGCTGTATCGATAGCATAACTACGAGTTCAGAGATACAAATTGATATAAATTTAAGTGACGAGCACCTTAATTTCATGCATTAATGAAAAGACCGAGCGTGAAACCGCTCGAGAACCTTACCACCTTATGCGAGAGACGAACAGCTTAGTCAGTAGCTTCACCCATCCTGTGATTCGGACAGTCAAACCAGGTATTCAGTGAGTAAATCCTCTGTAGATTATTCCCAATAGCCACCATAATTCACGGATTGAATATTAAAGTAGGGTGACAAACCGTTTGAGAGCGTTACCAATTGCTCTAAAGTCAAACGCTTCAACTATGATCATAACCTCCGATGAATTAACCCGCTGCATCGAGAATATATCTTCGTGTTCAGAGCAAGAAATTAGTGTTCATTTATGTGACTGGCACGATCACTTCTAGCATGAATTAGAAGATCGACAGTCAGACCGTTCGAGAACGTTACCACGTCCTTAGATAATCGAACGGCTACTTCAACAGCTTCACCTACCCAGGGATTCCGAGCGGCAAATCAGGTATTCCGGGAGTAAATCTGGTAAAAAGTATTAGCTAAAGACAACTTAGTTATCTGTTTGAGTACTATAGTAGAGCGTCAATCCGATTGAGCACGTTACCAGTTGGTACAGAGACACATGCATTACTTATCACCTTTTCTCCGAATGCCTAACACGCCGTACCGGGAGTATATCTTCGCGTTAAGAAATGCTCATTACAGTGTCGGCACCATAAATTCATGCATGAAATAGAAGATCGAGGGTCAAACCTTTTGTGAACGTTACCACCATCTGTGAGACACGACCGGCTAAGTAAATAGCCTCACCAATCCTGTGATTGCTAGAGCCAAACGAGGTATTCATGGGGTATATCCCCTGAATGGTATTCGTAGTAAACACCTTAATTCACGGCGTGAGTATTAAACTACGGAGTGAAGTCATCGGAGATCAAAACCAACTGTTATAACACCAATCGTTTTACCGAATACGATACATTCCGAGATACCAATATGCTGTGCGAAGTGTCTTGCCAATTGTTCTCGGAAGCAAATTAGAAGACATCTTAGCAGACGGACACGCTATTTTCATGTATGAATATCAAGATCGAGAGTCAAATCGTTCGAAAATGCGTCCACCATTTCTATAGGTCGCTCAGCTGAGTCAATACCTTCACCTGTCCTTTGATACCGAGAGTTAGACAAGGTATTCCAGTAGTAAATCCGCTGTACAGTTTTGGCAATAGGCACGTCAAATCGCTGCATAAGTAACAAAGTGGAGAGACAAACCGTGGAGAAACGTTACCTGCATTTGTAGAGTCAAACTTTTTAACAGAGGCCTTATCTTCCGAGATGCTGACGCGCTGAATCGAGGGTACGTCTTCGTGTTCAGAGAAGAAAGTTATTATACATCTTAGTGTCGGGCACCTTAATTTCACGTATGAATTAGAAGATATAGTAGCAAACCATTCGAGAACGTTACCAACATCTTTGGGGATTGAACGGCTGAGTCGGTAGCTTCACCTATCTTGTGACCCCGAGAGTCACACCTGGAATATCAGGAGTTAATCCGCTGAAGGGTATTGACAATAGGCACATTTATTCACGGCATGGATATTAAAGAACAGAGTCAAACCGTTTCAGAACGTTACTAACTGATATAAGGTCAAACTTTTCACAGGATGGCTTACCGTCGGCGATCCTCACCCGCTTCATTGTGAGTATAACATATTATTCGGAGGATCATATTACTAAACATTTTAGTGACAGACACCGGAATTTGATTACGAATAAGAAGATCGTGGGTCAAACCGGTCGAGAAGGTTACCACCTTCCATGAGATTCGAACGCCTAGGTCAAAAGCTTAAGGCATCCTTCGATTCTGCGAGTCAAACCATGTATTCCTGGGGTAAGTCCGCTGAACAGTATTGGCATTAAACTCCTTCGTTCACGGAATGAATATTAAAGTAGAAGGTCAATCCGTCGGAGAATATTACCAAATGTCATGTAGACATTCTTTTTGTCGAATTCATTACCTTCCCAGAACCTATCCATCTGCAGCGCGTGTCATGCTTTGTGCTCAAGGAATCAAATTAGCAGACATTTTAGCAAACGGTCGCATTATTATCATGTGCGAATAGAATAATCGAGAGTCAAACCGTTCGAGAACGATCCCACCATCTTTAAGAGTCGAAAGGCAAAGCCAACAACCTCCCCAATCCTGTGACTCCGAGAGTCAAGCCAGGTATTCCGGTAGTCCATTCGCTGTACCATATTAGATTTGGACACATTAGTTCACTGTTAGATCATTAAGGTACAGAGTCAAACATTTGTGGACCGTTACATATTGGAATGTTTTACAGAAAACCTTGCCTTCCGAGAATTTAACCCGATGTATGTAGAGTATTACTTCGTATGCAGAGATATGAATTAGTTTACATAGCTGTGAATGACACTGTAATTTAGTGTATGAAAGAGAATATCGAGAATGAAACCGTTCGAGAACATTACCACCTTCTTCTTGAAATGGCCTATATAACACAACAGCTTCACCTATCCTGTGGTTCGGCAACTCATGGTAGGTATACGAGGGGTATAGCCACTGAAGGGTACTGGCAATGAACATCTTAATTCTCTGCTTTAAGGTTAATGTAGAGCCTCAATCCGTTTCAGAACGGTACCAATTGCTATATAGTCAAACGTTCTACAGTAAGGCGTATATTCCGCTATCCTCACCCGCATTATCGAGAGTATAACTTCCTGTTCAGGGGATCATATTAGTAAACATTTTAGTGACTGGGACATTAACTTAATGTATACATTAGAGGATGAGTGGTCAATACTCTCGAGAACATTAGCACCTTCACTGAGGCTCGAGCGGCTTAGTCAGTACCTACAGCTATCATGCGGTTCCAAGGGTCAGACCAGATATTACAGAAGGCAATCCGCAGCGCAGTATTACCAACGGACACGTTCATTCACGGCTTTAATATTAAAGTAGAATGTCAAACCCTTGTAGAACATAACCGATTATTATAGCGTCAAGCTCTTTCGCTAAGCCTCACCTTTCGAGAAACAAACCGGGTGTATCTGGGGTTTAGCTACGTGTTTATAGATGAAAATGATTACACAATTTAGTGACGGATACGTTTCTTTCAAGGATGAATATTCAGAACGCGAGTCAATACGTTCGTGAATGTTATCACATTCTTGGGAGTCGTACAGCCATGTCAGTCACTTCACCGATCCTCTTATTCCGAAAGCCCAACCAGGTATTCCAGGAGACAATCCACAGTGCACGATTACCATTGGACACTCTAATTCGTGGAACGAATATTAAAGTAGAGCGCCAAACCTTTGTAGAACGCGACCTAGTGCTATAGCATCAAACGTTTTACGGACGGCCTTACCCATCGCAAAAATAACACCCTGAATCGCGAGAAGATCCTCGAGTTTATAGAAACACATTTGTGTACATAATGGAGACGGCAACTTAATTTCATGTAAGAATTGGATGGTCGAGGGTCAAACCTTTCGTGATCGATACCACCGTCGGTTAGAACCGAACGGCTGAGTCAATAGCTTCACCTATCTTATGATTCTGCGAGTCAGTTGAGCTATACTGGGAGTAAATTATATGAACAGTATTCGCAATAGGCACCTTAATTTACGGTATCAATATTAGTCTACTGATCCAAACCCTGGTAGAACGTTAGTTATTGCTATAGAGTAAAACATTTCACACAAAGCTTTCCACCGAGAAGCTAACCCGCTGTATCGAGAGTATTACTTATTGTTCAGGGAACAACAATAGTATACATTATAGGGACGGGCACCATATTTTCATGTATGAATTAGAAGATCGAGGGACAAACCGCTCGAGAACGTTGCGATCTTCTGTGAGAGACGTGCGGCTAGGTCAATAACTTCACCCATCCTGCGATTCCAAGAGTCAATCCTGGTATTCCTGTACTAAATCCGCCGACGATTATTGGTCATAGACACCTTCATTCACGGTTTGATTATTAAAATAGAGCGTCAAACCGTTTGAGAACGTTATCACCCTCTTTGACAGTCAAACGCATAAGTCAATAGCTTTACGTATCCAGTGATTTTCAGAGTCGAACCAGGTATTCCTGGAGTAAATCCCTTGAACAGTATTGCCAATAGACACCTTAATTCACTCTTGGATATTAAAGTAGAGCGTCGAGGCGCTTGAGATCATTGCCAATAGGTACAATGTCAAGCACTTTACCGATAGCCTTACCTTCGGACAAGCAAACTCGCCGTTCCGCGTGTGTAACTTCGTGATCAGGGAAAGAAGTTAGTCTTCATTTCAATGACGCGCACCTTAGTTCCATGAATGCATCAGAAGCGCGGGAGTTATACAGTTTCAGAACGTTACCACCTTCTGCGATAGGCAAACGCGTAACTCAATAGCTTCACCTATCCTTGAAATTTGAGAAGCCAACCAGATATTGCGTGAGTGAATTTGTTGTACTCAATTGGCGATGAACAACTTTATTCACGCATTTAGTATTAAGGTAGAGCGTCAAGCCGTTTAATAACGATACTAATTTTTATAAATTGAAACGGTTTGCCAAAGACCTCGCCTTCCGCGAACCTAAACCGCTTCCTCAAGTTCATAACTTCATGTGCAAAAACAGAAGTTAGTATTCACTTCACTGACGGGCGCCGTAACTACATGTATGTATTAGAAGGTCGAGAGTTCTGCATTTCGAGATCGAAACCACCATCTATGAGAGTAGAGCGGCTAAGACAATAGCTTCTCCCATTCAGTGATTCCGAAGGTCAAAGCTGGTATTCCGCTGGTAAATCCGATGAACGGGATTTGCATTAGACGCCTTAATTCACGGTTTGAATATTACAGTGAAGCGACAAACCGTATGGGAAAGTTTCCAGTTAGTATAAAGTCAAACGCTTTATTGATGACCTTACAGTGCAATAGCATAGCACGCTGTATCGGGAGTATAGCAAGGTGTTCGGTGGATCAAATGTGTATACATTTTGGTGCGGGGCAGCTTAGTTTCATGAATGAAATAGGAGATCGAGAATCATACCGTTCCAGAACGTTGCCACCTTCCACGAGGACCGAACTGCTTAGTCAATAGGTGCAACTGTCCTGTGATTCAGATAGCCAAATCAGTTATTCCGGGAATGAGTCCGCTTTTCACTATTGGCAAGAGACATCATCATTCGGGGAACGAATATTAATGTAGAAGGTCAATCCGTCGGAGAACATTACCAATTGGTATATTGTCATTCCTTTTACCGAAGACGTTACCCTCCTAGAACATAACGCGCTTTATCGAGTGCCATTCTTAGTGCTCACAGAAACAAATTTGTAGTCATTTTAGCAGACGGACACCATACTTTCATGTATCAATAGAAATATCGAAAGTCAAACGTTTCGAGAGTGATCTCACCTTCTTTGCTAGTCGAACGGCTAAGCTAATAGCTCCACCAATCCTTCTATTCCGATAGGCAAACCATGTATGCCGCGAGTCAATGCGCAGTACACTATTTGAAATGGGTACGTTAATCCACGCTTTGTATATTAAACTAGAGTGTGAAACCGTTTGAGAACAATACCAGTTGCCATAAAGTCAAACGTTTTACCGAAGACCATACCCTCCGTGAACCTAATCCGCTGTATCGTGGGTATAATTTCGTGTCACAGAAACACCTCAGCATACTTTTTAGAGACGGGCACCTTAATTTCATGCATGAATAAGACCATCGACTGTCACAGAGTTCGAGAACGTTATCACCTTCTTTGAAAGTCGAAAGTCTAATTCTATCGCTTCACGTATTCTGTGACTCCGAGAGACAAACCACTTATTCCTGGAGTAAATCCGATGAACAGTATTGACACTAGGCACATTAATTCATGGCACGAATATTAAAGAAAAGCGCCAAATCGTTTGAATAACGGCAAACGTTTCACACATCGCCACACATTCCGCGAAACTGGCACGCGTCATCTCGAGTATAACTTCGGGTTCAGAAAATCAAATTGTCACTGATATCAGTGACGGGCACCTTAACTTCATGTATGAATAAGAAGATCGAGCGTCAAACCGTTCGAGAAAGTTGCCACCTTCTTTGGGTGTCGACCGGCTAAGTCAATAGCATAACGTACCATTTGATTCAGAGAGTCAAACCACGGATTGCTGTAGTAAATACACTGAACGGAATTGGGAATAGATACTTTCGTTCACCGTTTTAATATTAAAATAGATGGACACACCATTTGAGAAAGATAGCAAGTGGTATAAAGCCAAACGTTTTATCAAAGGCATTACCTTCTGCGAACCAAACCCGCTGAGTCGAGGGTATAACTTCGTCTTGGGGAAAGAACTGGGTGCACATTTCAGTGACAGGCACCATTATTTCGTGTATGAATTAGATGATCGAGGGCCTCACCGTTTAGGAATGTTACCACCTTCGTAGAGAGTCGAACGGCTAAGCCAATTTCATCACCTATCATTTCATTCAGAGAGTCAAACCACGTATTGCTGGAGTAAATAAACTGAACGGTATTGCCATTAGACACCTTAATTCAAGGTTTGAATATTAAGATAGAGTGTCAAGCCGGCTGAGAACGTTACCTCTTGCTGCATTGCAAAACCATTAACCGAATGTCTTACCTTCCCAGAAGTTAAGCCGCTGTATCGATAGTATGATTTCGTGTTCAGAGAAAGAAATTAGTATTCATTTCTGTGACGGACACTTTATTACTTGCATGGATTAGAAGTTCGATGGTCAAACCATTCGAGAAGATTATCACCTTATTCGAAATTCGCACAACATAGTAAATAGCTGCAGCTATCGTGTTATGCCGATAGTGAAAGCAGGTATTCCGTGAATTAATCCCTTGTGCGGCATTGACAATAGTCACCATAATTCACGGTGTGAATATCAAAGCGGACGCGAATCCGTCCATTACCAATTCGTATACAGTCCTTCTTCCAACCGAATAGGTTACCTTCCCAGAGCCCAACACGCAGTAGCGAGTATCATGGAACTCACGGAAACAAATTAGTAGACATTTTGGCAGACGGACACCTTATTATCTTGTATGAATAGGGAAATCGTGATCCAAACCGTTCAAGAACGATATCACCGTCTTTGAGGGTCGAACAGCTAAGTCTGTAGCATCACCTATCCTGTGATTCCGAAAGTCAAAGCAGGTATTTCATAGCAATTGCGCGGTACCTGATTGGTAATAGACACCTTAATGCACGGTTTCATTATTAATGCAGGCCGTCAAACCGTCGAAGAATGGAACCAACCGGTATAAAGTCATCCTACTTACAGAATACCTAACTTTCCGAGAAGCTAACCCGCTGGATCAAGAGCATAACTTCATATTAGGACAAGCAAATTAGTATGCAGTTTAGTGACGAGCACCTTCTCTTCATGTTTTAAATATATAGATAGAGCGTCAAACCATTCGAGAACGTTTCCACCTTGTTTGAGGATCGGTTGACTTAGTAAATAGCGAAACCTACGCTGTGATTCCATAACTCAAACACGGTATGCCGCATGTAAATCCGCGGCATACCTATGGCCTCAGACACCTTAATTCTCGAAATGAATGTTATAGTCGAGAGTCAAAACGTTTGCGAACGTTACCGATTGGTATGCCGTCGTACTCTTCTTCACGTGCCTTACCTTCCGAGAACATAAGGCGCAGTATCGTGGGTATAATATTCTGTTCAGAGAAAGAAACAGTTATACATGTTAGTTACGGGCACCTTAAATTCGAGTATGAATTAGAAGATCGATTGCCAAACAATTCGAGAACGCTATCACCTTCTTTAAATGTCGCACATCTAAGTCAATTGCTTCAACTGTCCTGTGATTCCGAGCCTCAAACCAGGTATTCCGGAAGTCAATCCGCAGTGCTGTATTACCAATGATCAGGTTCATTCACTGTATGAATATTAAAGTAGAGCGTCAATCAAATGTAGACCATTACCTATTGTTATTGTGTCAAACATTTTCGCAAGGCCTTACCTTCCGATTACCAAATCCGGTGTATCGAGGGCATAACTACGTTTTCATGGAAGAAGCATTGTGTCCATTCTCGTGACGGGCACCTCAATCTAATGGATGAATAAGGAGATTGTTAATCAATCCGTTAGAGATCGTTGCGACCTTCTTTGAGAGTCGAACTGCTGTTTCACTCGTTTCACCTATACTTGTTATTCCGAGAGTACACTGAACATTATTGGTAATATACTACATAATCGACAGTCTTAATAATGAACTGCAGCGACGTACCGTTTTAGTGCGTTCTCAATTGGTATAAAATCAGACACATTGCCGAAGCCCTAACCCTCCGAAAAATTAACCAGCTGCATCGAAAGTGCAACCTCGTATTCTGAAAAAGAAATTAATATTCATTTCAGTGACGGGCACCTTATGTTCATGCATGAATTACAAAATCGATGGTGAAGCCGCACGGGAACGTTATCACCTTCTTTGAGAGTCGAACGGCGAAGTCAAATGCTTCACATGTATGAATTACTGGATCGATGTTCAAAACGTTTCAGAACGTTACCACCAGCCATGCGATTCGGGCGGCTAAGTCAATAGCTTCACCTATCCTCTGATTCCGATATCAAACCAGATATCTCGGCAGTAAATGCGCCGTACAGTATTGGCAATAGATACCTTAATTCGCGGATTGTTTATTAAATTAGAGCGTCACACCGTGTGAGAACATTACTAATTGCTATAAAGTCTAACGTTTTCAAGAAATCCATAAAGTGCGAGAAGCTAATCCGCCGTAGCGAGATTATAGCTACGTGTTTAGGCAAACACATTAGTGAACATTTTAGAGACGTGGACCTTAATTTCATTATGAATAAGAAGGTCGAGTGTCAGACCGATCGAGAAAGTTACCAGCTTCTGTGAGAAACGAACGTCTATGTAAATACCTTCACATATCTTGTGATTCTGTGAGTCAAATTAGTTAGTCATTATGGTGCCGGGCACCATAATATCATGTATGAATTCGAATATCCACTGTCAAAGCTTACGAGAACGTGACTACCTGCCTTGAGATTCGAACAGCTATCACAATAGCTTCTTTGAGATTCGAACTAGGTCAATAGCTTCACCTATGCTGTGACTCCGAGAGTCAAATCAGGTAATATCGGAGTAAATCCACTGAAGAGTATTTGTAATTGACATCTTATCTCGTGGAAATAATATTAATGTATGAAGGCCAACCGTCGGAGGACATTATCAACTCGTATAGAGTCATGATTTTTTTGAATACCTTACCTTCCGATACACATTCCTGGTGTAGCGAGTGTCCTGCTTAATATAAACAGAAACAGATTTGTAGGTATTTTAGGGGACGGACACCACATGCTTGTGAACCAATATCAACATCGGTAGTCATAGCCTTCGAGAACGTTACCACCTTCTTTGAAATTCGTACTGCTAAGTCAATATCTACACGTAACATGTGAGTCCGAGAGTCAAATCAGGCATTCCGGGGGTAAATCCGCAGTACATTATTAACATCAGACACCCTAATTCACGGTATGTATAATATAGTGCTGAGTCGAACCGTTGATGATAGGTACTTATTGGTATAGAGTCAAACATTTTACCGAAGGCCTCATCTTCCGAAGGATAACCCGCTGCATCGAGGGTATTACTTCGTGAACACAGATACAAATTAGTATACATTTTGGTGTCGGGCCCCTTAATTTCTTGAATGAATAACTAGATCGAGTGTCTAACCCTTCGAGAACGTTATTCCCTTATTTGAAGGTCGCACAACTAAATCAGTAGCTGCAGCTATCCTGTGATTCCGAGAGGCAAATCAGATATTCCAGGAGAAAATTCGCTGAGCTCTATTGGCAGCAAACACCTCATCTCACTGTATGAATATTATACAGTGTTAAACCGCTGGAGAACGTTACCAATTAACATTATGTCCTACTCCTTTCCAGACGCCTTTCCTTCCTACAACCGAACCCGATGAAGCGAATGTCATGCTTAGTGCTCACGGAATAAAATTAGGAGACATTTTAGCAGACGGACAGCCCCTTCTTCATGTATGAATTAGAAGATCGTTGTTCAAACCGTTCTCGAACGTTACCACACCCTTTGAGAGGCGAACGGCTAATTCAATAGCTACACCTAACCTGTGATTCCGAAGGTCAAACCACGTATTCCTGGAGGAAATATGTTCAACAGCATTGGTAACAGACACCTCAATTTACGGTTTAAATATTAAAGCAGGCAGTCAAAGCGTTGTAGAACATTACTTACTCGTGTATGGTTTAACTTCTTACAGAATGCCTTACCATCCGAAAAACTGACCTGCTGAATCGAGAGTATAACACCGTGTGCAGAGGTACGAACTAGTATTCATTCTAGTGACGATGACCTTAGTTTCATGCATGAATTAAAAGATCGATGGTCAAACCGTTCGAGAACGTTACCACACTTTTTCAGATTCGAACGGATAAGTCAATAGCTTCAGCCACCCCTAGATTCCGAGAGTTAAACCAAGTATTCCGCATGTAAATCCGCTGAACCGTATTAGCAATCGACACCTTACTTCACCGCTTGAATATTAAAATAGACCGACAATCGTTTGTGAACGTTACCAATTGCTATAAAGTCAAACGTTTTACCGAAGGCGCGACCGTCCAAGAATATCAGACGCCTCATCGCGAATATAACTTCGCGTTCAGAGAGAGAAGTAACTATTCATTTCAGTGACGGACATTTTAACTTCATGTACGAATTAGAAGATAGACTGTCCACACGTTCGCGATCGGTACCACCATCTCTCAGTGTCACACATTTAAGACAATAGCATCACCTGTTCTGTTATTCCGAGAGTCGAGCGAGGTACTCCGGGACTGAAAGCCCGGTACAGTGTTGGCAATAGACGCCATTGTTCAAGGTATGAATATTAAGGGAGACCGTCAAACCGTTGTAGAACGCTACAAATTGCTATAAATTCAAACGTCTTACCGTAGAACTGACCGCACGAAACACCAACCCGCAGTATCGAGAGTATAAATTCGTGTTCATGGATAGAAATTAGTTCTCATTTCAGTGGCGGGAACCTTTATTCCATTTATGAATTAGAAGACCAGCTGTCAAACAGTTCGAGAACGATACCACCCTCATTGAGATTCGAACGGCTAAGTCTATAGCTGCACGCATCCTGTGATTCCGAGAGTCAAAGCATGTAATCCGCGCGACAATACGCTGTACACTATTGGCAATAAACAAATCCATTCACGCTTTGAATATTAAAGCAGTCCGTCAATCCGTTGTAGAACATTATATATTCGTGTAGGGTTTAATGTCGTGCAGAATGTCGCACACTCTGACAAACTGACCCGCTGTATCAACAGTATAATACCGCGTTCAGGGGACCGAATTAGTATACAATTTAATGATGAGCTCCTTAATTTCATGCATGAATTATAAGATCGCTGGTGAATTCGTTGGAGAACGTTGGCACCTTCTGTTAGAGTCGCACATCTACGTCAGTACCTCCACCGATCCTTTTATTCCGATAGTCAAACCAGGTTTTCCGGGAGTCAGTCCGCTGTGCAGTATTGCAAATGGACTCCTTAGTTCACCATTTGAATATTAAAGTACAGAGTCAAACATTTATAGACTGTTATATATTGGGACAATGTCAAAAGTTTTTCATAAAACCATACCATCCGAGAACTTAACCCGATGTACCGAGAGTATAACTTCGTATTCAGAGATACATATTAGTATAAATTGCAGCGATGGGCACCATAATTTTATGTATGAATGTGACGATAGGGGGGACAAACCGTTCGAGAACGTTACCACATTCTTTGTGAAATCGCACATATAACACAATAGCTTCATATATTCTGTGGTTCCGAGAGTCACACTAGGTATACAAGGAGTAAATGCACTGAACTGTATTGGCAATGGACACCCCATTTCTCCGTACGGATATTAAAGTTGTGAGTCAAGCCGATGTATAACGTTACAACTTGCAATACAGTCAAACTTTTTGCCGAATACCTTGCCCTCCAAGAATGTAAGCAGCTGAGGCGAGGGACTAACTTAATGTTCACCTAAACAAATAAGTGGAGATTGTAGCAGACAGGACACCTTACTATTATGTATGAATAAGCAGATCGAGAGTCAAACCGTTCAATAACGTTACCACCTTTCATGAGAACCGCACATGTTAGTCAATAGCTCCACGCATCCTATGACTCCGAGACTCAAACCAGGTATTCCGGCAGTAAATCCACTGAAGGGTATTGTCAAGACGCACCTTAGTTCACGGTATAAATATTAAGGATCAGAGTCAAATCATGTATATCCTGAACAATATGCATATAGACAAGCTTTTTACCGACAGCCTTAATTTCCGAGAAGCCCAGCCAGCTGTATCGAGAGTATTATTTCGTGCTAAAAGAAAGATATTTGTATACATTTGAGTAATGTGCATCATAATTTCATGTATGAATTACAATATAGAGGGTCAAATCGTTCGAGAACTTTAGCACCTTCTTTTAGATTCGAACCGCTAGGTCAACAGCATCACCTACGATGTGATTCCGTGAGTCAAACCAGGTATTCGGAAATTAAATCCGCTGTTCATAATTGGCATCTCACACCATATTTCACGGTATAAATATTAAACTCCATAGTCCAACCGTTGTAGAACGTTACGAGTTTTCATAGTGTCAAACTTTTTACCGAAGTCGTTACCGTCTGAGAACGCATCCTGTTGTAGCGATTGCCTCTCTTAATGATAACCGGAACAAATTAGTAGACATTTTTGAAGACGAAAACCTTATCTTTAGTTATGAATAGAGTAATCTAGAGCCAAATCGTTCAAGATCGATCCCAACTACACTGAGAATGGAACGGCGAAGTCAACAGCGACACCCGTGCTGTGATTCCCAGTCTAAGCCAGGTATTCGTGGAGTGAATCCGCCGAACGGTACTGGCAATGGACAAACTGATTCTCGTTATGAACATTAGAGTACAGACTCGACACGTTGTAGAAAGTTCCCTACTGTGATCCTGGTTTGACTCTCCAAACCACTAGGTAGGTGAAGCTTATGACCCGTCTTTCGATTCGCAAAGAGGCTGGTAACGTTCTCGAATGGGTTATTCCTCGATATTTTAATTCATATATGTCCTTCAGGTGCCCGTCACTAAAATGTGTACTAATTTGCATCTCTGAAAAAGAGGTTGCACTCTATACAGTGGGATATTTTCTCAGGCGGTATGGTATTCAGTAAAATGATTGCCATTATACCAATATGTAACGATCTCAACCGGTCTTACGCTCTCAGTTAATATTCGAACCGTGAATTATGGTAACTATCTCCAACACTGTACTGCGCCTATTCTCTCGGAACATCTGGTTTCACTGTCGGCATCGCAGGATAGGTGAAGCCATTGACTTAACTTCTCGAATATCATAGAATGTGGAAGCGGTCTTGAACGGATTGACCTTCGATCTTCTAATTCAAGCACAAAATCAGTGTGATCGTATCTAAAATGTATACTAATGTGTTTCTCTAAGCACGAAGTTATACTCTCGATACGGCGGGTTAGCTCCTCGCACGGTAGGCCTTTCTGTAAAATGATTGACTATATAGCAATTATTAATGTTCTACAACGGTCTTACGGTTTGCTTCAATGTTCAGACCTTGAATTAAGACGTATTGTGCCAAAACGGTTCAGCGCAATTACTCCAGAAGTACATGGTTTGTCACTCGGGGTTACAAGATACATAAAGCTATTGACTCAGCGGATCGACAATCAAAGTGGATGGACTCGTTCTCGAAAGGGTTGTTCCTCGAAATTTTAATTCATATATGTCCTACAGGTGCCCGTCACTAAAATGTGTACTAATTTGCTTCTCTGAATAAGAGGTTGCACTCGATACAGTGGGATATTATCACAGACGGTATGGTATTCAGTAAAATGATTGCCATTATACCAATTTGTAACGATCTCAACCGGTCTTACGCTCTGAGTTAATATTCAAACCGTGAATTAAGGTAACTATCTCCAACATTGTACTGCGCCTATTCTCTCGGAACATCTGGATTCACTGTCGGCATCGCAGGATAGTTGAAGCTATTGACGTAAACGTTCGATCCCAAAGGAATGGGGTATCGTTCTCAAAGGGGATGACCTTCGATCTTCTATTTCATACATGATATTAACGTGCCCGTGGCTAAAATGGATACTAATTTCTTTCTCTCATCACGAAGTTGTACTCTCGATACAGCGGGCTAGTTTCCCGGATGGAACCGCCTTCGGTGAAAGGTTAGAACCTACATCACTTGGTGCCGTTGTATAACGGTTTGACTCCGTACTTTAATATCTATAACGTGAAACAGGGTGTCTAATTCCATACTGTAACGTGGATATACTGCCGGAAAACAGGATTGACGCCCGGAATAGGTGGAACAATCGACTTAGCCGCTCAGTTCTCAAGGAAGGTGACATCGTTCGCGAACGGCTTGACCCTCCATCTTTTAATTCGTATATTAAATTAAGGTGCTCCACTCTGTAAAGTATAGTAGCATGTTCCACGGAACACGATGTTATACTCTCGATACAGTGAACTAGACGTTCGGGAGTTAAGGACTTCAGTATGACGTTTGACTGCATACCCATTGATAACGTTTTCAAATGGAGGGACACTCTACTTTAAGATTAAAACCATGAATTACGGTGTCTAATGCCAAAACTGTTCTGCGGACTTACGCTTGGACTACCTAGTACCACTGCCGGAGTCATAGGAAAAGTGCGTCTATTAATTAAGTCGATCGATTCTCAACTATGGTGGTAACGCGCCCGAACTGTTTTACCCTCGAATTTGCTACCCTTATATGTAACTATGGTGTCCATCTGCTAAAAGGCTTATTAATTTGTTTGCGCGACCATTGAGAGCGACATTGCCTGCAGCGGGTTAGGTCCTCTGACGGCAAGGTATTCGGTAAGAGGAGTGTCTTTGTACCAATTAGTAACGTTCTCCGACGGTTTTTCTCTCAACCTTTATAATCATGACGTGAATTAAGGTGTCTACTGCCAATACCGTGCAGCACATTTAGTTCCGGATTATCGGGTCTGACCTTCGGAATCACTGGAAATGTGAAGCTAATAACTAAGCCGTACAAAACTCAAAGAAGGTGGTAACGTTCACAAACACTTTGACTATCTACTCTGATATTTTTACACAAATATGTGGTGTCCGACCGCTAAAATATCTACTAATTTGTATCCGTGAACATCAAGCAAGACCCTCGCTCCAGCGGGTCCGATTCCCGGAAGGTAGTATATTCGGTAACAGGAATGACTTTATTCGAATTGGCAATGTCTTGCGACGGTATTACTCCCTTCATTAATATTCATACCATCAATTATGCTGTCAATTGGCAATATTCTATAGCGGATTTGTTGCCGTACTTTTAGATATGACTCGCGGAATCAAACGATGTGTGAAGTTATTGCCTTAGCCGTTCGACACTCATAGAACGTGGTAACGTTCTCGAGCGGTTTGATTCTCGATCATCAAAGTCATACATTAAGTTAAGATGCGCTAAACTGGGATGTATACTAATTTGTTTCCCTGAATACTTGGTAATACACTCTATAGTGCGGGATGGTTCCAAGGAAGGTAAGGCCTTCGGTAAAATGTTTGACTATATACCAATAAGTATCATTTAACAGCGGCTTGGCTCAGTACCTTAATATTTATACCGTGAATTAAGGTGCTTCTAGCCAATAATCCTCTGCGGATTTACTCCCGGAATACCTGGTTTGCCTTTCGGAATCACACGATATGTGCACCTATTGACTTAACCGTTCGTCTCTCACAGAAGGTGCCAACGATCTCGATTAGTTTGAACCTCGATATTCTAATTCATCCATGAATTTAAGGTGACGACACTAAATTGTATACGAATGTATTTCCGTAATCAGGAAGTTATACTCTCGAGGCAGCGGATTAGATTCTCGGAGGGAATGGTCTTCGGTGCAGCGTTAGACTTTGTAGCAATTGGTAACGTTCTCAAACGGTTTGACATTCAATTTTATATTCACTCTGATAATTAAGGTATCAAATGCTAATTCTCATTTGCGGCTTACCTGGTATGGCTCACGGAATCATAGGATATGTAGAGCTATTGACTTATCCATTCCATCCTCAAAGAAGGTGGCATCGTTGGTGAAAGGTTTGACCCTCGATCTTAGTAGTTAGTACATGAAATTAAGGTGCCCGACACTGAAATGTAGATTAATTTCTTTCTCTGTACACGAAGTTATACCCTCGATGATGCCCGTGAGATTCGCGGAAATTTACGACTTCGGTAAACGTTTTATTTTATACCAAATGGTAATGTTGTGAAACGGTTTGACGATCCCCTTTAATATTCAAACCGTGAATTAAGGTGTCTATTGCACATACTGCTCAGCGGATTTACTCCCGGAATACTTGGATTGACTCCTCCAATCGCAGGATAAGGGAAGCTATTGACATAGCAGATCGTCCCTCACAGAAGTTGGCAACGTTCTCGACCGGCTTGTCCCTCGATCTTACAACTCATACATGAAGCTAAGGTACCCGTCACTGAAATGAAGACTGATTTCTTTCTCAGATCGCGACAATACAATCTCGATGAAATCGGTATAGTTCGCGGAAGGTATCGCCTTCGATAAAGCATTTGATGTTATACCAATTGTTGACATTCTCAACCGGTATGACGCTCTAATTTAATATTCTAACAGTGAATTATGGTGTGTGTGGCAAATAATTTTCAACGAATTTACTCCCGGAATACCTGGATTGGCTCTCGGAATAACAGGACAGGTGAAACTTTTGACATAGCCGTTCGACTTTAAATGAGGCTGGTAACTCCCTTGGACGGCTTGACACTTTATGTTGTTCATCATACAGGAAATTATTGGGCCCGTTCCTGAAATGTATACCAAATTGTTTCTCTGAACATGGGATTATACCCTCGCTACAGCGGGTGTTGTTTCTCGGAGGGGAAGATCCTCTGTATAAGCTTCGACACCAAAGCGAATGATATCGTTCTCGCAGAGTTTTGACTCGGGACATCAATATTCGTTCCGTGAATTATGATGTCCATTGGTTGGCATTTCTGCACAACGGATTGACTCCCGGAATGCCTGGCTTGACCGGCGGATTAGCAGGAAATGTGAAACTATTGACTTAACCGTCCGGTTCTGAAAGAAGATGGTATCGATCTCGAAAGGATTGACACTTGATTTGCATACACATACATGCATTTACGGTGTCCGTCTGCTGAGGTATCTACTAATTTGCTTCTCGAACATAAGGAAGACAATCGCTAGTTTGGGGTTTGTTACAGGAAAATAAGTTAGCCGATTAATTGTTTGACTTTATACCAGTTGGTAATGCTCTCGAACGGTTTGTCGCGCAACTGTAATATTCATACCGTGAATTCAGGTGTCTATTGCGAATAATGTACCGCGCATTTACATCCGGAATACCTGCTTTGACTATCTGATTCGCAGGATTGGTCAAGCTGATGACATAGCCGTCCTACACTCAAAGAATGTGGTAACATTCCCTAATGGTATGGCACTTGATCTTCTAATTCATATGTGAAAATAAGGTGTGCTCCTGCTATAATGTCAACTCATTTGTTTCCGTGAGCACTAAGCATGGCACTCGCTACAGCGGGATGTGTTCCATGATGGTAATGTATTCGGTAAAATGAAGGACACTATGACAATTAGTAAAGTTCTCCGACGGATTGACACTATCCTACAACGTTCATACCGTGAATTAAGGTGTCTATTGCCAGTACTGTTCAGCAGATTTACTCCTGGAAAACCTGATTTAACACTCGAAATCACAGGATGGGTGATGCTATTGACTTAGCCGTTTGAACCTCAAAGATGGTGGTAGCACTCTCGAACGGTATGACTCTCGAGTTTTCTATTCATGCATGCAATTAAGGTTTCGCAACACTAAAATGGATACGAGTTAGTATCTCTGAACACGGTGTAATACTTCCGATGCAGCGAGTTAGTTTTTCGGAGGGAAAGGCATTCTGTAATAAGTTTGACCCTACACCTATAGGTAATGCTCTACAAAGGCTTGACGGCCTGCATTTAATAATCGAACGGTGAACTAATTTGTTTATTTTGCATACTGTTCAGCGGATTTACTTCCGGAATACCTGTCTTGCCTCCCCGAATCACAGGATAGGTGAAGCTATTGACTTTTCCGTTCGTTCCTAAAATACGGTGGTAACACTCTCGAAAGGTTTGACGTTCGGCCTTCTAATGCACGCATGACGTTAAGGAGCCGGCCACTAAAATGGAGACTCATTTCTGTATCTAAACACGAACTGTAATATATTGTTATGATATTTTCGATTGTTTTCAAAATTTCAAGTTTTTAATTTCAGAAATTGAATCGTACATGAAAAGTGCCTTTGGAATTAGATCAGCATACGTTAGGGACAATATTTTGTTATATTACCTGTTATATTATGTGATTGTCTCCATATGTACCTTCGCTGCCGGCACGATACCACTGGAGCCGTCTTGTGGTTGTGTTTGGTAGGTAGGAATGACACAACTGGATGGTCGTCGGAAATTACTATTGCCCTGATACTGTACCGTATGCATCTTTTCCCAGCTTTCCGTTTATTTATACATACTGTAATTTAATATTATGATATTTTCGATATATAACAGATTTCTAACTTTATATCTCAAAAAATTGTAATTCTACGTAAAAGTTCCTTTTGAATTATTTGAGCTTACGTTTTTTCCAGTATTTTGATAAGCTTGTTGTTATTTAGTAATATTGTGCATATACGTACCAATCCTGCTGGAGAAAGATGACTACCGCGGTCTTGTAGTTGTACACGGCAGCTCGAAGCAGCATTTCTGTATGGTTTCAGTTAGTTCCTTATCCTTGATTTTGTATCATATGCATTCTGTCCCAGTTTTCTATTTATTTAGAGATACTGTAATTTACTGTTGTTATATTTTCGTTCTTCTTCGAAATTTTCAAATTTTATGTTAAAAAATTGTATTTCTCAATAAAAGTGCCTTTGAAATTAGATGAGCGTATGCGTTTATGCCATTATCATCTAAAAAATATTGTTATTTGCTATGATTGTCTGTATAAGTACCTACGCTGTCGGAGCTACACGACTGGCCGGGGCATGTAGTTGCGTTCCGGAGATCGGAGGGACACCACTCTATGGTCTACGTTAATTTCTTTAACCCTGCCTTTCTTCCGTATGCATTTTTTCACCAATTCGCCCATTTATTTACATATACTGTAATTTAATGCCATCATATTTTCCATTTTTAATTCATAATTTTCATTTCTTACTTGACGAAATTGTATGACTTAGTGAAACTGTCTTTGCAATTCGTAGTCGTTTCGTTTATGTTATTATTTCGTTACCCTCATTGATACTTCATATGATTGGCTGCATGGGCACGTACGCATCCAGACCGACATTGCTGTAGTGGTATTGTAGTTGCGTGCTGTAGATCGGGCTGGCATATTGCATGGTCATTGTTAATTACTTTAACAGTAAGATTGTTCTGTACTCATTCTGTCGCAGTTTTCCATTTATTCATATATAATGTAATTTACTGATTTAATACATACGAATTTTTTCAAAATTCCCAATTTTTAATATCAATCATTGTACATTTCATGAAAAGTGCCTTCGGAATTAGTTGAGTATACGTTTATGACATCAGTCTTCTATATTTGTTGTTATTTTAAACGATTGTGCGTGTTCGCACCTACGCTTCCGAAGCGACACGGGTGGAATTCTCTTGCAGTTGCGTTCGGAATATCGGAGCGATAGTGCTGTATGGTCTTTGATAATTTCTTTGACCTTGATATTGCACCGTGTGCATTATGTTTCTGTATTCTGTTTATGTCTACATACTGTAATTTAAAGTTATGATATCCCCAATTCCTTTCAAAATTTTCAGTGTTTGCTTTAAAAAATTGTATCTATAAGTAAAAGGTCTTTGGAATTAGTTGAGTGTACGTTTATGCCAATATTATGACGAAACATATTTTTATTTTACATAATTGTCTTAATACGTACATACGCTTCCGGGGCGACGCGCCTTTTATAGCCCTGGAGTTGCGTTCGGCATATCAGACCGACACTACTGTATTATATTCGTTAATTTCTCTAACCTTGATATTGTGCCGAATGCATTCTTTCGATATTCACTATTTATTTCTACATTCTGTGATCTACTGATATGATATTTCCGATTTTATTCAAACCCTCCAATTTTTTATATCAGAAATTGCATTTTTTACGAGAAGTGGAAACATCATAGCAGTAACATACAGTATGTACAAATAAATGAAAAACTGGGAAAAAATTCTTACTGTATAATATGAAGGTTAAAAACACTACCGAATACATTCAAGTAGTCTCGCTCCGTTCTGTCGTACGCAACTGCAGGACATCGCCAGGCGTCTCGCGCAAACAGCGTAGGTACATACACAGACAATCACACAAAATAAGAATTATTTGAACAAAATAATGTCATACGGGCACACTGAACTAACTCCAAAGTCACTTTTCCTAAGAAATACAATTTTCTAAACTAAGGATTTATAATTTCGAAGAAAATAGAAAAATTCAAAACAGCAAATTACAGAACGTATAAATAAATGGAAAACGTGAAAAAAAATGGATGGGATTCAAAACCATTGTTACACGAAGAAATGCAGACCATCCAGTATGCCCCTCCGATCTGCCGTACGCGACTACAAGACCACTCCAGCACTGTCGTTCCGGAAGCGTAGGTACGAATATATACAATCATATAAAATAACAATAACATTCATAAAATATTGTCACAAACGTACACTCGACTTATTCAAAAGGCACTTTTCTAAGGAAATTCAATCTTAGATACTAAAAATTAAAAGTTCCAAAAAGAATCGGGAATATCATAACCGTAACTTACGGTATGTATGAATAAATGGAAGACTGCGGACAACTGCATATGGTACAGTTTCAGGGTTAGAACACTTATCGAATATCATGGGGTAGAGTCGCACCGATATAGCGAATGCAACTGCAAGGCGACTTCATCCCTGACGTTCCGAAGGCATAGGTACGTATACAGACAATCATGTAAGATAATAACAAGCTTAACAATGCATTTTCATTAGCCGAAACTCAACCATTTCGGAAGGAAACAAAACTGAGAAATACAGCTTTTTAAATTAAAAATTAATAATTCTGAAAGAAAATTGAAATTATAACATTAAATTAGGTTATATGTAAATGAATAGAAAACATGTAAATAAACGGATGCGAGTCAAAGTCAAGATTAAAGAAATTAAGCTCTATTATTCAGTTGTGCCTCTCACGAACTTCCGTATACAACTACAACGTCTATCCGTTCCTATAGATCCGCAGCGCCGATAGGCATACTGTAACGAGCAGAGTTCCGTCGCTGCGATCTACTATAACTAACTGCAAGGTCACACCAGTCGTGTTGTTCCGATAGCGTAAGCTCATGTGCAGACAATCATATAATACAGCAACAAATTAAACAAAATATTGCCACAAACGTACTCCCAACAAATTCCAAAGACACTTTTACAAATAAATGCAATTATATATACTCAAAATTGAATATTCTGAAAAAAATTGAATATATAACAGTTAATTTTAGTATGTAGAAGTAAACCGAGAACTGCGAATGAATTCTTACGGTACAATATTGAGGATAAAGAAACTAACAATGTACATAGGATATTGTCGCTCCGCTCTACTGAACGCAACTACAAGACCACTCCAGTCGTGCCGCTCCGGAAGGGCTTGTACGTATTCACAGAGTGATATAAAATACCAATGTGTTTTGCAAAATTTTGTCATAAAAGTACACTCCTATAATTCTCACGGCTCTTTCCTGGAAAAAATACAATTTTTAAAATAATACATGCAGGTTTCGAAGAAAATGGGAAATATCATAACAGTTAATTGCAGTATTTGTAAATAAATAGAAAACTGCGAGGGAATGCTTACGGTACAGTATTATGGTTAAAGAAATTAATGATGACCATGAAATATGACGCCCCCATCTTACGTGCGCAACGGCAAGACCACTCCAGCAGTGTCGATCGGCTGCGTATGTTCGTATAGTGACAAGCGTATAAAATAACGAATAGAATATTGTCGTAATTGCACAGTGAACTAATTCCAAGGACACGTTTTCTATGAAAGACAATGTTCTATATAAAAAACTGAAGATTAATAAAAGAATACTAAAATATCATAACATGAAATTACAGAATCTAGAAATAATTACGAAGCTGCGAAAGAATGCATACGACACAAAATCAAGGTTAATGGAATCAACAAATAACATTCAGTAGTGCCGCTCCGATTTGCCGTGCGCAACTACAACACATCGTAAGTCGTGTCGCACCGGCTGCGTAAATACGCATACAGACAATCAAGTAAGATCACAACAAATTCAAGAAAATATGTCCATACAGTTAGACTTGTCAAATTTCAAAGGCAATTTCTCGGATAGGTAAAATTTCTGAAACAAAAAATTGGAAATTTTGAAAAAAAAATATCGAATATATAATAATAGTAAATTACAGTTTGCGTAGCGAAATAGAAGACGGTGGACAGAATGCATACGGTACCACATCAAGGTTAAAAATTTTAACGATAATCTTACAGTAGTGTCGCTCCGATCAACCGAACTCAACTACAAAACCACTCCAGCCGCGTCGCTCCGGATGCGTAAATACGAATGCTGACAATCATATAATACGACAACAAAATCAGTGCAATATTCTCCTAAACGCAAACTCAACTAATTCAGCAGACAGTATTACTAAAAAATTCAGTTTTGGAAGTTAAAGACTGGAAATTTTGTTGGAATCAGAAATATGATAACAGTAAATTACAGTATGTAGAAACAAACAAATCTGTGAAAGAGTGCGAACGGTATAAAGTCAATGTTATAGAAATTGAAGGAGACCATCCAGTAGTGTCGCCCCAATTTGCCTTACGCAACTACAAGACCATTCTAGTCGTGTTGATCTAGCAGCGTAGCGACGTATACAGACAATCATATGAAATAACATTATATTTATCAAAATACTGTCACTAACGTAGACTCAACAAGTTCCAATGAGACTATTAAACCAACTTTTAAAAATAAAAGTGGAGAATGCTGAAACAAATTGAAAAAATCACAACAGTAAGTTGCAGCATGTACAAATAATTGGAAGACTGGGAAACAATGCATACGGTACAGTATCATGGATAGATAAATTATCGAAAATCATGCAATAGTGTTGCACCGTTATACCGAATGACACTGCAAGACGATTCCATTCGTTATTCTCAGGAATCATAGATACGTATTCAGACAATCACATAAGATAACAAAGAATTTAGCGCAATATTGTCATCAGCGTTCACACAACTGATTACAAAGACACTTTTACTAAGATATACAATTTATTAAAACGAGAATTTAAAATTTCAAAGAAAATCGAAAATATCATAACATTAAATAACAGAATGTATAAATAAATGAAAAAATTGGTAAAAATTCATACGAGGTATAATCAAGTTTAAAGAAATTAACGAAGAACATCCAGTAGTGCCGCCCCGATCTACCGGAAACTTCTAGAAGATCACACCACTTGTGTCGCTCCGCAAGCGATGGTACGTATTCAGACAATAATAGAAAAGAATAACAAGCTTAACAATGTATTGTCATTAGGGGAAATTCAACTAACTCTATGGAAACGGTTACGAAGAAATAAAGGTTTATAAATTAAAAAATGAAAATTTTAAATGAAAATCGAAAATATGGCACTATATTAGAGTATGCATAAATAAATGGAAGACATGGGGTGAAATGTATGCGGCTCATAATCAAGGTTACGGAAATTAACGAAGTCCATCCAGTGATGCCGCTTTGATCTGCAGTACGCACCTATAAGCCGACGTCAGTCGTGTCGCTCCGGCAGGGCAGGTACATGTACTGACACTCAAATAACACAGCATTTAATTGAACAAAATAATGTCGTAAACGTGCACTCAACTAGTTCCAAAGAAATTTTTATTTGGAAACACAAAATTTGAAATTTAAGGTTAGAAATTATGAGCAAATCCGCTGAATATTATTGGCAATAGACACCTCTGTTTACGGTTCGAATAATATTATACGGAGCCCACAAGTTGTAGAACCACGGTGTATATTGCCAATACAGTACTGAGGATTTAATCTCGGAATACCTGGTTTTAATCTTGGTATAGCAGGATCGGTGAACCTATTGCCTTAGCTATGCGACTCTCACGAAATGTAGTAACGTTCTCCAACGGTTTGACACAATATCTCCTAATTCATTCCTGAAATTAAGTTGCCCGCCACTAGAATGTATACTAACATGCTTCTCCGAGCACTACGTCATACTCTCGATGCAGCGGGTTTTATTCTCGGAGGGTAAAGTCCTTGGTAGAACGATTGACATTATACCAATAGGTAACGTTCAGCAAGGATTAGGCTCTGCACTTTAGTATTCAAATCATGAATTAAGGTGACTCTTGCCAATAGCGTACAGCGGAATGACTCACGGTTTGACTCACGGTTTGACTCACGGTTTGACTATCGGAATTCCATAATTAGGAGATGCTATTGACTTAACCGCTCGACCCTCAAAGAAGGTGGAATCCTTCTCGAACGGTTTGATACTCGATTATTCTATTCACATCACTTAACACGTTCACGCCGGCATGGGCCACCGGTGGCCATTGCTTTTCTGTACCGTGGGGCGGCATGGGCCACCGATGGGCCACCGATGGGCCACCGATGGGCCACCGACGGGCCACGTTTGTATACCGAAAAATACGTAGTACAAAATAATATTTTATTGATGCAACATTATACATTATACATTTATATACAATAATACATACAAACATTCAACACAAAATACATAACATATAATTAACACGCTCAACCCGTCGCCTGTTTTCGAGATCCGTATGGTCAGCGAGCTGGATTATCAAATTTTATTCATCTGGCGGTGCATGTTTCTTTCATTATTTTCTGTTGTCAGTGGCTTGAATCTGAAGTTACTCGTAAAACTTTATTTGCATATTGTGAAATATATAAGTATGGGATGAAATGCATACATTTATTGGCATTTTGTTAATAATGAGTGTTGTTAAGGTACCAGAAATCCGGTTATATTGGTCAAAAGACCCTATGTTCAGTAATGAACGTATAAAAAGTGCTATGTCGCGAGAACGATTTTTGGATATTCTTCAGTACTGGCATTTTTCTGATGGCGATCAAGTCTGTTCCAATAATCGGTTATTCAAAATAAGTACACTTGTAGAAAAGATAAGCAGAAACTTCCAAAAAGTAGTGAAACCTGGAAAGAAGTAACAATAGACGAAAGTATGATTCCCTGGCGTGGTCGGTTACATTTTCGGCAATATATTCCAAATACACGCCATAAATATGGTATAAAACTTTATAAGCTATGTCTTATAGAAGGGTATACCTATAAGATAAAACTTTATTCTGGCGAAAATCTAACCGCAACAAAACAATCACATCCGCGTACTGTGGTTATGGAACTTATGGATGACCTTTTATATGGAGGAAGAATTTTGTACGCTGATAGTTTTTATACTAGCGTTCCCTTAGCTAAAGAGCTTTTGAAGAAAAAAACATTTCTATGTGGGACTCTTTGAGCAAACAGATCTTTTTTCCAGTAGCAGCGAAAGTAAAACAAAAAAAAAAAGGTGAAATAATTAGTGTACAGAAAGATGGTGTAAAATTTGTTAACTGGACAGATATGAGATCAGTATTGATGTTAACAAAATGTAAATACCACAAGTGTTCCCTAATGGAAGTCACGACCAGGGGACACAAAACTGTGCAAAAGCCGGATTGTGTTATATGTTATAATAAAGCCAAAAAAGGAGTTGACATTTCTAATCAAATGTCAGCTTACTATAGTTCGCTTAGAAAAACCGTTAAGTGGTATAGGAAAGATAATATTAGATTTGATCTGTGGTACCATGTTAGTAAATGCATGGTGCGTTTATACTAAATTTGGTTTTCGTAAAAATCTCTGCATCCTAAATTTTCGTAAAAAAATAATTAACTGCCTTTTGAAAATTGAAAATGAACCTCTTTCGCCGAGATCACCACTCACTCATAATCTGGCGAAATATGAAGGATCCCTAAGACGGACAAGAAAACGATGCAAGAACTGCTATCGTTCAATATCTGAACAAGAAGGAAGGGAAAATGCTATCAAGAAGACCATAAGAGTCAACACTTATTGTCCAGCCTGTAAAGATAAACCAACGCTTTGTATTCCATGTTTTGCAAAAATTCATTGTTGAGTTACGCTTCATTTATAATTATTGTTCATTTTGACTCTTTTGTTCGACGAATTATTTATTTATATTGAAAATCGGTCGCAGTATTTCAAGAGAATTGTTGCGTTTGAAAGGGTCCTATTACTTCTGTTCTAAACTTCTCGTGATCCGAAACATGAGAGCTAAAACCTTATTTGACCGAAATTAGGCTCTGGCACCGAGAACTTGGCTGACAATGGGGTCAGTGGGTGGGCCACGTGCTCTACACTCGTGGACGTTCCCTAGCGCGGGATCATAAATATCGAGTGGCCTCACAAACGGAAAGTTCTCCGGTCACCGCGCTTGGGTGACATGTAATTTTTATATATATTACGTTCCTGAAGTTTAGGAACTTGACCTTGCAGGAGAGGGTTCTCTCCATCACCCCCTCGCGTGAGAAGACTTTTCCTCCCTCAAGATGTACAATACGAAGATCAAGGGAACGCCCTTGGTCTCAAAACTCCAATAAGGGACGATTTCCCTTGTTTGGCCATCTCCACGGTTTTTCGAAACGCTTCATGGAAAATCGTGGAGAAAGTAAAAATTTCCATTAAAACGGTAAGAAAAAGTCTTCGAAACGTCGAAGAGTCAAAGTGGAAGTTAGTTTGCTCCTAACATGCTAGTGGACATTGGAGCGCAAGCATTGAACAGTATAATTGGTTGCCTCGCCGCCACATGGAGCGGACGGCTAGTTGAAGCGCCGGCGTCAACGTGTTAAATAAGGTGCCCCTCTGCTAAAATGCCAAGTAATTTGTTTCCGTGAGCACTAAGCATGACACCCGCTACATGGGGTTAGGTTCTATCAAGGTAATTCGGAAAAAGGATCGACTCTATATCAATTGGTAATGTTCTCCGACGGATTGACATTCTGCTGTAATATTCATACCGTGAGTTAGGGTGTCTGTTGCCACTACTCTTCAGCGCACTTGCTCCTGGATTACCTGGCTTCATGCTCGAGATTACCGGATAGGTTAAGCTATTGTTTTATCTGTTCGACACTTAAGGAGGGTGCTAACGTTCTCGAACGGTCCGACCATTGGTCTTCAAATTCGTACATGCAGTTATGGTGCCCGACACTGAAATGAATACTATTATCTTTCTGTAAAGACGAACTTGAAATACCGATGAAGCCGGCGACCGTTCGCGAAAGGTAAGATCTGCGGTAAAGCGTTTGATTTTATAGCAATTGGTAAAGTTCTACAACGGATTGACGGCTGACATTAATATTCAAACCGTGAATTGAGGTGTCTATATCCAATACTGTTTCAGCCGATATCGTCTCGGAATACCTGTATTGTCTCTCGGAATGGCATGGTAGGTAAAGATATTGACGTAGCCGTTCGATTCTCACAGAAGTTCGCAAAGTTTTCGAGCGTTTCGCCGCTCGACCATCGAATTCATACAGGAAGTTTAGGTGCCCGTCAATGTCGCGGGAATAACTTCCTTCTCTGAACACGAAGCCATACTCTAGATACACCCGGCTAGTGTTTCGGGGCATAAGGTATTCGGTAAGTCGTTTAACTTTATGGCAATTCGTAACGATCTACTCCGGTCTGACGGTCTGCTTTAATCTTCAAGCCGTGTATTAAGGATTCAATTGCCAATAGTGATCCGCGGATTTAGTCCCGGGAAACCTGGTTTGACTCTCGGAATCACAGGGTAGGCATAGCTATTTTCCTAGCCGTTTGAAAATCAAAGAGGGCGGTAAAGTTCTCGAACTGCATGACACACGATTTCTTAATTCATTCATAAAATTGGTACCCTCGTCCCGAAAACGTATGCTAATTCGCCCCGCTGACACGATGTTATACTGACGACATAGCGGGATAGATTTTCGGAGAGTTGCCACCTTCATTACGTATCGAACGGCAAAGTCAATAGCTATACCTATTCTGTGATTCCGAAAGTCAAGCAAGGTATTCCGGGAGAAAATCCGCTGTACAGTATTGGCATTAAACACCGTATTTCACGGCTTGATCATTAATGTCGTGCGGCAAACCATTGGAGAATGTTACGAATTTGAATCGTGTCAAGCCTTTTACTGAAAGCCTTACCTGCGCTGAATCTAACCCGCTGTATCGAGACTATATCAACGTATTCAGTGGAATATATTATATAAATTTTAGTGACGGGCACCTTAATTTCATGTATTAATAAAAAGATTGAGAGTCAAACCGTTAGAGAACGTTAGAACTTATCTTGAGAGCCGCACGGGTTAGTCAATAATTTTACCTATGCCATGATTCCGAGAGTCAATCCAGGTATTCCGGGAGTAAATGCCCAGTACTGCATTTGCAATAAACGCGTTACTTCACGGTATGAATATTAAATAGACCGTCATACTGTTGTACAATGTTACCTATTCCTATAAAGTCAATCTTTCTACAGAAGGCCTTACCTTCCGAGAAGCTGACCCCATCTATCGAGGGTATTAATTCGTGTTCAGTGAATCAGATTAGTATACATTTTGGTGACATGATCCTTATTTACAAGCATGAATTTGAAGATCGAGTGTCAAACCGCTCGAGAACGTTGCCCCCTTTTGACTGAGTCGAACGACTATGTCAATACCTTCACCTAACCAGGGATTCGGAGAGCCAGACCAGGTATTCTTGGTCTAATCCGTGTGAACAGTATTGGCGATAGACAGCTTATTTTACGGTATAAATAATTATGCAGATCATCAAACCGTTGTACAGCTTTACCTATTCGTATAGGGTCAAGCACTTTACCGAAGGCCTTATGTTTCTAGAAGCTAACCACCTCTACAGAGGATGTGGCTTCGTGTTCAGAGAAGCAAGTTAGAATGAATTTTAGTGACAGGCACCATAATTTCATGCATTACTTATTAGATCGAGGGTCAAACCGTTCGAGAACGTTACCTCTTTCTTTTAGAGACGAACGGCTAAGTCCATAGCTTGATGAATTCAAATATTCCAAGTGTAAACCCATGTATTCCGGAGTAAATGTCACTAATTTGCTACCTTGAACACTGAGCAAGACACTTGCTGCAGCAGTTCGGGCATCTCGGAAGGTATGGCCCTCAGTAAAAAGTTTGACTCCAAATTAAAAGATAAAGCTCTATAACCGTTGGACGCTGTACCTTCATATTCGTACCGCGGAATAAGCTGTCTATTTCCAATATTGCCCAGCGGATGTGCTCCGGAATACTGGTTTACTTTCGGAGTTACAGGATAGCAGATGCTATTGTCTTAGCCGTTCCACTCTCAGCGAACGTGGCAAATGTCTCAACGGTTTGACCCGAGATCATCTAATTCATGCACGGAACAGTGGTGCCCGTCTATATTATGTATGTTGGTCACGAGGTAATACTCTCGATTCAGAGAGTGAAGTTCGCGGAAGGTGAGGCCTTCGGTAAAACGTTTGACTTTACGCTAATTGGTAAGGATAAAAAACGGTTGGACGGTCTACATTAATATTCTAACCGTGAATGAAGGTGTCTATTGCCAATACTGTTCAGCATCCATAGTTCAGGAATACCTGGTTCGACTCTACAAACCACAGGGTAGGTGAAGCTATTGTCTTAGCCGTCCCACTACCAGAGAACGTGGTAAAGCTCTAGAATGGTTTGACCCTCTATCTTCATACGTGAAACTAAGGTGCGCGTCACTAGAATGTGTATTAATTTGTTCTTCTGAACACTGAGTTATACCATCGATACATCTGGATACGCTTTCGGAGTGTAGGGTCTCCAGTAAAACGTTCGACTTTATACCAATTGGCAACGCACCCAGGCCGTTTTGACGCTCCACATTAATATTCAACCCCGTGAATTAATGTGTGTATTGCCAATACTATTCAGCGGATTTACGGCCGGAATACCTGCTTATACACATGCTATCACAGGTTAGATGAAGTTATATCGAGGTCTTGTAGTTGTACGCTGCAGCTCGAAGCGGCATTACAGTAATGGTTTCAGTCAATTCCTTATCCTTGATTTTGTACCATATGCATTCTGTCATAGTTTTCTATTTATTTATAGATACTGTAGTTTACTGTTATTATATTTTCGTTCCTCTTCGAAATTTTCAATGTTTACGTAAAAAAATTGTATTTCTTAGTAAAAGTGCCTTTGATATTAGTTGAGCGTACGCATTTATGACATTGTCTCGGTAAATATATTGTTATTCGACATGATTATCTGTATAAGTAATTACGCTGTTGGAGCTACACGGCTGGAGTGATCCTGTATTTTGCGTTCGGTAGATCGGAGCGACACTAGGGTGTGATCTACGTTAACTTCATTAACCATGATATTGTACCGTATGCACCTTTCGCAGTTTTCTATTTATTTCTACATACTGCAATTTACACGTATGGTGTTTCCGATTTTCTTCCAAATATCCAATTGTGAATATAAAAAATTGTATTTCTCAGTAAATGTGTCTTGATAATTATGTGAGTGTACGTTTATGACAATATTTTGCTAATCTTATTGTTGTTTTATATTATTACCTATGTGCGTACTTACGCATCCTATGCGACAAGACAAAAGGTGGACTTGCCGTTGTGTCCGCAGATCGGAGCGACAATACTGGCTGGTCATCGTTAATTTCTTTAATTCATGGTTATCAGTTATTATCGTAACGTATGCATTTTGTTCGCTCCTCTGTTTGTATTCTACATATCGTTATTAACTGTTTTGATATTCCCGATTTCTTCCAAAATTGCAATTGATAATATCAAATATTGTATTTCTTAGCAAAATTCTATCTGGATATAGTTAAGTGTACGTTTACGCCAATATTTTGTTATACATATTGTTATTTTATACGGTTGTCTATATACGTACCTACGGTTCCTGCACGACACGGCTGGAATTATGCTGTAGTTGCATTCACATGATCGGAACGGCACTACATGATCGTCTTCGTTAATTTATTTAACCCTGGTTTTGTAACCGTATTCATTTTTCCCAGTTTTTCCATTTACTTATGCATACTGTAATTTACTGTTGTGATATTATCGATTTTCAATCTTAATTTTAAGAAATTGTATTCCCCAGTAATAGTGTTTTGGGAATTAATCGAGTATTCGATTATGACATTATTCTGTTAAACTTATTGTTATTTTATATGACTGTCTCTATCCGAACGTACGGAACCATTGTAACACGACTGGCGATGACTTGTAGTTGCGTACGGCAGAACAAAGCAGCAGTACTATGTGATCTTCGTTAATTTCCTCTAACATAAATATTGTACCGCATGAATTTTTCCTGTCTGCATTTATTTATATATACTGTCATTTACTGATACCATATTTTCGATTTTCTTCGATAGTTTCAATTTTTCGTTGAAAATACTGATACCATATTTTCGATTTTCTTCGATAGTTTCAATTTTTCGTTGAAAAAAATTGAGTTTGATAGTAAAAGCATCTTTGGAAATTGTTATGTCAATATTTATGACATTATTATGATGACCTTATTCGTATTTAATACGATTGTCTGTATACGTACCTACGCAGCCGGAGAGGCACTAATGGCGATGTCCTGTATTTGCGTACGACAGATCGAAGCGGCACTAGTGGAAGGTCGTAGTCAAACTTAATTTTGTATGGTATGCATTTAATCCGGTCATCCATTTAATTAATCATACAGTAATATACTGCTTTCATATCTTCGATTTTCATTCAAAATTTTCAATTTTCAATTTTGAGAGTGGTATTCCTTAATAATATTGTCTTTTGAGTAAGTTGAGTTCACGTTTATGGTAATATTATGTTAAACTTATTGTTATTTTATATGCTTGTCTGTGTACATTCTGATGCTTCCAGTGTGACACGAAAGGAATGACCTCGTAGTTGTATTCGGTAGATCGGAGCGATGCTACTGTATGGTCTTCCTTAATTTCTATAACCTGGACATTCTACTGCAGAGGCTCCTTTACAGTCATCATAATTGTAATTTACTGATATGATATATTCAATGTTTCTCTATATTTTCAATTTTTAGTTTAAAGGATTGTGTTTCTTAGTAGCAGTGCCTTTGGAATCAGATGAGTGAACGTTTATATCAATATTTTGTTAAACTTATTCTTTTTTTATTCAATGGTCTATATATATACCAACGCTGTTTGAGGGACACTACTGTCGAGGTCTTATAATAGCGTAAGGCAGAACGAAACGGCACTGCTGGATGGTCTAGGATATTGTCTTTAACCTTCACTTTTTAACGTATGCATTTTTCCCATTTTACCATTTATTTATACTTACTGTAATTTACTGTTATGATATTTCCGATTTTATTCGAACCCTCCAATTTTTTATTTCAGAAATTGTATTTTTTAGGAGAAGTGAAAATATCACAGCAGTAACTTACAGTATGATCAAAAGGATGAAGAACTGGGAAAAAATTCTTACTGTACAATATCAAGGTTAAAAACATTATCGAAGACCATCTAGTAGTGTCGCTCCGATCTGCCGTACGCAACTGCTATGCCACTACAGCCGTGTCTTTCCGGAAGCATAGGTGTGCTTACAGGCATCCGTATGAAATAACAGTAAGTATAGCATAATATTATCGTAATCGTACACTTAAATAGTTCCAAAGATACTTTTAATAAGAAATACAATATTTTAAGTAAAAATTGGAAAAATCGGAGAAATTAAGGATATCGTAAATGTAAATTACGGTATTTCTAAATAAACAGAGAATTGCGACGGACTGAATACGGTACAACATTGTCTTTAAAGGAATTAATGTCGACCATCCAGTTGTGCCGCTACGATCTGCCGTATGCACCTACAAGACCAGTCCATCCGTGTAACTCAGGAGACGTAAGTATATTTACAGACTTTCATATGAATAACAACAATTTATCGAAATATTTTCATATACGTGCACTCATCTATTTCCAAGGACACCATTCCTATAAATACAATTTTTGATGTTAAAAATTTGAAATTTCGAATACAATCGAAACTATTATAACAGTAAATGACAGAATGACGAAATAAATGGAATACAGCGACGGAGTGCATACGGTACAATGTCAAGGTTAAATAAGTTAACCAATACCTTGTAGTAGTCTCGCGCTTATCCACTGTACGCAACTACTTGCCAGCTCGAGGTGTGTCGCTCTGGAAGCGAAGGTACGTATACAGACAATCACCTACAATAACCATAAATAAAACGAAATTATGTTATAATCGTACACTCAACTATTTTCAAGGACACCTTTACTAAGAAATACAAATTCTTGAAATTACAAACTGCAAATTATGGAAGAAATCGAAGATATCCGAAGTGAAAATTTCAGGATGTATATATAAATGGAATACTGGGATGAAATCCATACGGAACCAAATCAGAGTTAATGAAATTGACGGTGACCAGCCAGCAGTGCTGTTCCGACTTACCGAAGGCAACTGCAACTCCAGTCCATTCGTGTCGCTCCGGATGCGTAGGTACGTATACAGGCAACAATGTAAAATAACAATAACTTTAACAAAATAATGTCATAAACGTGCACTGAACTAGTTCCAAAGACCCTTGTATTCAGAAATACAATTTTTTCAACTAAAAATAGACAATTTCTATAAAAATTGTAATGACCATAGAAGTAAATTGCAGTATTTGTATACAAATATAAAGATGAGAAAGAATTGCTTGCGGTTCAAAATCATGTCTAATGAAATTAACGGAGACCATACAGTAGTGTTGCTCGATCTGCAGTACCATCATTCACTGTTCGAATATTATAGCAGGAGGTCAAGCCATTGAAGAACTTTACCCATTCGTATACAGTCCAAATTTTTAGCGTAGGACATTCCTTCCGAGATGCAAGCCCACTTTATTGAGGGCATTACTTCGTGTCCCGAGAAGCAAATTAGTAAAAACTTTAGTGACTTGCACCTTAATTTCGTGCATGCATTAGAAGATCGGAAGACAGTCTGATCATGAACATTATCGCTCCCTTTGAGAGTGGATCGGCCAAGTGAATAACTTCAACTACCCCGTGATTCCGAGAGTCAACCCAGGAAAGCCGAGAAGTAAGTCCTCTAAACAGACTTGGGAGTAGTCACCTTATTTGGCAGTTTGAATAATAATATAGAGCTTGAAACTGTTTGCGAGCGTTACCAATTGGTATAATGTCGAACGTTTTAGCGACGACCTTACACATCGAAAAACTAACCCACTGCATCGAGAGTATACCGTCGCGATCAGAGTTACAAATTAGTTTATATTCCCGTGGCTAGCTCCTTAATTTCAGATACGAATAATAGGATCGAGCGCCAAACCGTTGGAGAACGTCACCAATTGGTATAGAGTCAAATGCTTCACCGAAGACCGTACCCTCCGAAAACCTAGCCCGCAGTATCGACAGTACAGCAGCGTGTTGAATAGACGAATTAGCATACATGTTAGTGACGATAACTTCAGTTTCATGCATAAAACAGAAGATCGAGTATGCGAAAGTTACCACCAGCTTTGAAGGTCGAACGGCTACGTCTACAGCTTCAGTTATCCTATGATTTCGAGTGCCAAACCAGGCATTCCGAGTGTAAATGCGCTGAACAGTATTAGCAATAGACACCATACTTCACGGTATGAATATTAAAGTGGAGGGTTAAACCGTTTGCAAACGTTACCAATTTCTACAGAGTCAAACATTTTACCGAAAGCTTTACCGCCCCAGAAGATACCCCGCTGTATCTGGAGTATCCCCCGCAGGGGCTGCGGTGGGCCTTCTGGCCCATTTGCAGTATGGGTATGACGAACCCACGGTGCCCGAGTCGGCCGAACCTAGGCCGAGGTGAGCAAGCACCTCATTCAGGAAGTAAGGTGTCCTTACGAGGGGTATGACCGGTACGGCCCTGCATACACTGGTATCTCGGGAACCGGTTCGAGCCCTGGGGCGGGCGGGCCTTGGTCCGTCCTCCCCGCCGGTTGCTTGGGTTGGCCTCGAGGGGGCAGTGGTAAGCCCATATCGCGGGTTAGGGGACCCCGTCTCCGGGCGGGTGATCCTCCACGGGTGAGCGGCGTGAGATCTGTTCGGGTACTGGCCTGCCAGAGTCAGTAGGGATTTAGAAAGGTCCCGGCCTACCCAACGTTTGCTCGTAGGCCTTGCAGTCTACGAGCTGATTGGTAGGTGTGTGGTAAGGTGCGCCACACACTGCGCTGATTGGGCGTATCCCAATCCCGCGCCCATGGGGGCCGTGTGGATTAAGCCCTCGTGGCAGGAGCCGCACGTTAAATCACCGACACTCGTTGTATGTGGAGTATACCCCGCAGGGGCAGCGGAGGGTCTTCGGGCTCCATTGCAGTATGGGTTTGACGGTCCCACTGTGCCCGAGTCAGCCGAACCTAGGCCGAGGTGAACAAGCACCTCATTCAGGAAGTAAGGTTTCCTTACGAGGGGTATGAACGGTACGGCCCTGCATACACTGGTACCTCGGGAACCTGTTCGAGCCGTGGGGCGGGCGGGCCTTGGTCCGTCCTCCCCGCCGGTTGCTTGGATTGGCCTCGAGGAGGCAGTGGTAAGCCCATATCGCGGGTTAGGGGACCCCGTCTTCGGACGTGATAGATCCCCCACGGGTGAGCGGCGTGAGATCTGCTAGAGTACTGGCCTGCCAGAGTCAGTAGGGATTTAGAAAGGTCCCGGCCTACCCAAGGTTGGCTCGTAGTGCTTGCAGTCTATGAGCTAATTGGTAGGTATGTGGTAAGGTGCGCCACACACTGCGCTGATTGGGCGTATCCCAATCCCGCGCCCATGCGGGCGGTGTCGATTAAGCCCTCGTGGCACGAGCCGCACGTAAAATCACCGACACTCATTGTATCTGGAGTATGGATCCACCACGTGTGAGCGGCGTGAGATCTGCTCGGGTACTGGCCTCCCATAGTCAGTAGGGATTTAGAAAGGTCCCGGCCTACCCAAGGTTGGCGCGTAGGGCTTGCAGTCTACGAGCGAATTGGTAGGTGTGTGGTAAGGTGCGCCACACACCGCGCTGATTGGGCGTATCCCAATCCCGCGCCCACGGGGGCCGTGTGGTTTAGGCCCATGTGGCAGGTGCAGCACGTTAAATCACCAACACACGTTGTATATGGAGTATAATTCCGCGCTCAGATAAAGAAATTAGTATCCATTTTGGTCTCTGCACCTTAAATTTCATGATGAATTTGAATATCGATGGTCAAACCGCTCGTGAACGATACCACCTTCTGTGGGAGACGATCGGCTAGATCAGTTGCTTCACCTATCCTGTGATTCTGGGGGTCGAGCCAGGTCGTCCGGGTGTAAAGCCGCAGTACAGTATTGGCAAAAATCACCTGAATTCACGGATTGAACATTAAAGTACAGCATCAAGATTTTGCCAGCGTTACCAATTTTTATGAAATCAAACGGTATACTGAATATCTTATCCCAGAAGATGTTACCAACTGTATCGAGGGAATGAGATGTTGTTCAGTGGGAGGGACTAGTATACATTTTAGTGACGATCACCTTAACTTCCAGCAGGAATTAGAAGGTAGAGGGTCAAACCGTTCGATGACGTTACCACCTTCTGTGCGGGACGAACGGCAAGGTCAACAACTTCACCAATCATGTGATGCTGAGAGTCAAACTTGCTTCTCTGTCCACGAAGTTATACTCTCGACACAGCGGGATACGTTCTCGAATGATAATGCCTTCGGTAAAAAGTTTGACACCATACCATCACGTAAGGATCTACGACGGCTTGAAACTGTACTTTAACCTTTATATCTCAATCTTGAAATTCTTACATGAAGATAAGGTGTCCGTCTCCTGAAATGTCTTCTAATTTGCATCCGTGAACACTAGGCAAGGCACTCCGTCCAGCGGATTATGTTCACGGAGGATAATATGATCGGCTAAAAGTATGACACTACAGCAATTTGTAATGTTCTCCGACGATTGGTAATGTTCTGCCTCCGTACTCTAATACCCGTGGCGTGTATTAATGTCTCTTTTGCCAATACTATTCAGGACATTTACGCCAGGAATACCTTGTTAGGCTCTAGGAATCACATGATAGGTGAAGCTATTGTCTCAAATATGCGATTTTCGAAGAAGCGAATAACGTTCTGAGATGGTTTGACAACCGATTATTCGATTCTTACATGAAAATAAGGTGCCTGTCACTGAAGTGAATACTAGTTTCGCACTCTGAACACGAAGTTATATTTTCGAAACGGCGGGTTAGCATCTCCGAACGAAAGGCAATTGGTAATGTGTTTTACTCCATACCAATATGCACCGTTCTACAACGGTTTGACGGTCTGCTTTAACATTCAGACCGCGAATTGAGGTGCCTATTGCCAATAATATGCAGCGGGTTTACGCCAGGAATCGTGGTTCAGCTCTTGGAAGCACAGGATATGTAATGCGATTGACTTAGCTGTCCGAATATTACAGAAGGTGGTAAAGCTCTCGAATGGTTTGATCCTCGACCTTTTAATTTATTCATGAAATTAAGGTGTCTGTCACTAACATGAATACTAACTTGTGTCTCTGAGTACGTAGTAATATCCTCGATATTGCGAGCGGAATATGTTCCCGGATGGTAAGATATCCGGTGAATTTTTGACATTATACAAATTGCTAATGTTCTCCACCGGTTTCACCCTATAGTTTATTATTTATTCCCTGGAATAGGGTACCTATTGCCAATACTGTTCAACGTATTTACTCCCGGAATACCTGGTTTGATCCCCGGAAACATAGGATAGGTGTAGCTATTTAATGGAGGTCCGACTCTCAGAACGTGCCAACGTTCTCGCAAGCTTTGACACTTGATCATCTTATTCATACATTGAAATAAGGTGTCTGCCTGCTAAAATGGCTACTCATTTCTTCCTGCGAAAAAAAAGCAAGATAGTTGCTGCTGCGCATTGGATTCTCAGAAGGAAAGGTGTCTGGTAAAGTTAATGGTCTTATACGAATTTGTAATGTTCTCCTACGGCTTGACTCTCTGCTTTTATTTCATATCGTGAATTACCGTATGGATTGCCAATAATATTCGGCGGATGTACCCCAGGAACCTCTGGTTGGCTTCTCTGAATCACATGATAGGTGATGCTATTGACCTATTCGTCAGACACGCACTGATGGCGGCAACATTCTCGAGCGGTTTGGCCATCAATCTTCTGATTCGTACATGATGCTATGGTGCCCGTCACAGAGAAGGATACTAACTTCTTTCTCAGAACACGAACTTATTCTCTCGTTGAAGCCGGTGAGGTTTGCGGAAGGAAAGTCCTTTGGTAAAACGTTTGACTTTATACCGATTTATAATGCTCTCATACAGTTTAACGCTTTACTTTACTATTAACACCGATAATTAAGGTGCCTATTGCCCGTACTGCACAGCGCATATACTACCCAAGAATCTGGCTTAACTTTCAGAGTCTGAGGATATGTGAAGCGATTGACTTAGACTTTCGTGTCTCGCTGATGGCGTTAACGTTCTCCAAAAGTTTGACATTCAATTTTCTAATTCATACATGAAGTTAAGGTTCCCGTCACTGAAATGAAGACTAATTTCCTTCTGTGAGCTTGAAGTTATACTCTCGAAACGACGGATAAGTTTCTGCGCAGGTAACGCCATCTGTAAAGTGTTTGTGTTTATGCCAATTGGTAACGTTCTTAAGCAGATTGACACACAACTTTCATATTCATACCGTGATTTATGATGCCTGTTGCTATCAATTTTCTGCGAATTTACTCGCGGAAATCCTCCTTTGATGATCGTAATCACAGGACAGGTGAAGCTACTGACCTAGATGTTGGGCTATCAAAGATGATGTTCACGTTTTCGAACGGTTTGGGGATCGAAATTCTGATTCATACATGAAAGATTGGGTGCTGTCGCTAATGTGTGTACTAATTTGTTTCCCTGCACACGAACTTGTACTCTCGATGAAGCCGCTGACGTGAGGACTCCTGTAGAACGTTTGATTTTATTGCAATTGATAATGTTCGCCGACGGTTTGAGTCTCTACATTAATATTCATACAGCGAACTAATGTGGCTATTGCCAATACTATTCAGACGGTTAACTCCCCGAATACCTGGTTTAACTTTGGGAATCACAGGACAGCAGAAGGTACTGACTTTGCCGGTCGATTTGAAGGCGTGTAATAACGTTTTCGAAAGTTCTGACAATCGATCGTGTAATTCATACATGGAGTCAAACCGCCGGTCAACATTATCATTAAAAAATAAAGTAATACTTTTTATCCAACACATTGCCTTCCAAGAACATATCCCGTTTCAGCGAGTGTCAATCTTAGTGTTCATGGAACCAAATTAGTAGACATTTTTGCAGACTGAAGCACTATATTCATGTATGAATACGAAAATAGATAGTCAAAACCGTTCGGGAACGCTACCACCTTCTATTTGGAATGGAACGGCGGAGTCAATAGCTACACGCAACCAGTGATCCGAAGATTTGAGCCAGGTATTCCAGGAGTAAATCCGCTGAACAGTATTGGCTGTAGGCATCTTAGTTTCCGGTTTGAAAGCTAATGTAGGGCGTCAGACTGCTTGAGTGCATTGCCAATTTGTATAAAGTCAATCTGTTTACCGAAGGCCTATCGTTCGGCGAACATCACCGGCTACATCGAGAGTATAAGATCGTGTTCAGAGAAAGAAATTAGTCTCCATTTCGGTTATTGGCTCGGCATCTGCATTAATGCATCAGAAAATCGAGGGTCAAACCGATCAGGAACGTTACCTGCTTCTGTGCGAGACGAAGGGCTAAATCAATGGCTTACGTATCCTGCAATTTCGAAAGTCAATGCAGGTATTCAGGGAGTAAACACACTGTAATGTATTGGCAATAGATACCATAATTCGTCGAGAGCATATTAATGCAGGCAGTGAAGCCACTGTAGAACATTCCATATTCGTGTAGGGTTAAATGTCGTACAGAATTCCTTACCCACTAAAAAATTAACCCCCTGTATCGTGAGTATAACACCGTGACAGAGGCACGAACTGGTATACATTCGAGTGACGAGCACCTTAGTTTCATGCATGAATTACAAGATGGAGGGTCAAACCGCTCGAGAACATTGCCACCTTCTGTGAGAGTCGAACGGCTGACTCAATAGCCTCACCCATCCTGCTATTCCGATAGTCAAACCTGGTATTCCGAGAGTAAAAGCGCTGTACAGCATTGGCAATAGACATCTCAATTCACGGTTTGAATATTGAAGCAGGCCGTCAAGCCATTGTAGAACATTACCTATTCGAATAGGGTTAAACTCCATACAGAATGCATGACACTCCGAATAACTGAACTGATGTATCGAGAGTATAAGTCCGTGATCAGGCGTACGAAATGGTAAACATTTACTGACGTTCTCCTTACGTTCCGGCATAAGTTGGAAGATATGATGGTCAACCCGTTCCAGAACGTCCCCACATTCCTTGAGATCCGAACGGCTAAGCAAATAACTTCACCTATCCTGTGATTTCGTGAGTAAAACTAGGTATTGCGGGAGTAAATCCGCTGAAGGGTATTGGCAATAGACACCTCAGTTTACGTTTTGATTGTTAAGGTAGAGCGTCTGACTGTTTGAGTGCGTTGCCAATTTGTATAAAGTCAAAAGATTTACTGAAGACCTTACACGCCGAGGGCATAATCCGCTGTACCGGGAGTATAACTTCGCGTTCAGAAAATTAAATTAATACTCATTACAGTATCGGCATCTTCAATTCATGCATGAAATAGAAGATCGAGTGTCAAGCCTTTTGAGAACGTTACTCCTTCTGTGGTCGACGAACTGCTAAGCCAATAGCTTCACCTATCCTGTGATTCCTAGAGCCAAACGAGGTATTCATGGGGTATATCCCCTGAGTGATATTTGTAGTAAACACCATAATTGACGGCATGAGTATTAAACTTCGGAGTGCAGTCGTCTGAGAACAATACCAATAGTTATAACATCATTCGTTTTACGGAATACGTTACATTCCGAGAACCTTATCTGCTGAAGAGCGTGTCCTGCCTTGTATCGACGGAAGCAAATTAGAAGGTATTTTAGCAGACGGACACCATATCTTCATGTACGAATACCATGATCGAGAGTCAAACCTTTAGAGATAGTTACCACTTCCTTTGTGAGTCGCACAGCCACGTGAACAGCATCACTTATTCTGTGATTCCGAGAGACAAACGAGGTATTCTTAGGGTATATCCCCTCAGTGATATTCGTAGTAAACACCTTAATTGACGGCATGAGTATTAAACTTCGAAGTGCAGTCGTCTGAGAACAATACCAATAGTTATAACATCATTCGTTTTACGGAATACGTTACATTCCGAGAACCTTATCTGCTGAAGAGCGTGTCCTGCCTTGTATCGACGGAAGCAAATTAGAAGATATTTTAGCAGACGGACACCATATCTTCATGTACGAATAGCATGATCGAGAGTCAAACCTTTCGAGATAGTTACCGCTTCCCTTGTGAGTCGCACAGCTACGTGAACAGCATCACTTATTCTGTGATTCCGAGAGTCAAACCTGGAAATCCGGGAGTCAATGCGCAGTACACTAATTGAAATGGGTACCTTAATCCACGCTTTGTATATTAAACTAGAGTGTGAAACCGTTTGAGAACAATACCAGTTGCCATAAAGTCAAACGTTTTACCGCAGGCCATACCCTCCGTGTACCTAATCCGCTGTATCGTGGGTATAATTTCGTGTCACAGAAACACCTCAGTATAATTTCTAATGACGGGAACCTTAACTTCATGCATGAATAAGACCATCGACTGTCACAGAGTTCGAGAACGATATCACCTTCTTTGAAATTCGAAAGCCTAATTCTATTGCTTCACGAGTTCTGTGACTCCGAGAGACAAACCACTTATTCCCGGAGTAAGTCCGATGAACAGTATTGACACTAGGCACATTAATTCACGGTACGAATATTAAAGAAAAGCGCCAAATCGTTTGAATAACGGCAAACGTTTCACACATCGCCACACATTCCGCGAAACTGGCACGCGTCATCTCGAGTATAACTTCGGGTTCAGAAAATCAAATTGTCACTGATATCAGTGACGGGCACCTTAACTTCATGTATGAATAAGAAGATCGAGCGTCAAACCGTTCGAGAAAGTTGCCACCTTCTTTGGGTGTCGACCGGCTAAGTCAATAGCATAACGTACCATTTGATTCAGAGAGTCAAACCACGGATTGCTGTAGTAAATACACTGAACAGAATTGGGAATAGATACTTTCGTTCACCGTTTTAATATTAAAATAGATGGACACACCATTTGAGAAAGATAGCAAGTGGTATAAAGCCAAACGTTTTATCAAAGGCATTACCTTCCGCGAAACGCACCGTCTTCATCGAGAATATAACTTCGTATACACAGAAAGGAATTAGTCTCCATTCCTGTGACGGGCACATTAACTTCATGTATGCATTAAAGGGTCGTGTGTCAAACCGTATGAGAACGTTACGACCTTCTGTGAGAGACGAACGGCTTTGTATATAGCGTCACGTATTTGGTGATTCCGAAATTCAAACCAGGTCCTCCGGGAGTAAATTAGATGTACAGTAGTGGCAATAGACACTACAATTCACGGTTTGTATATTAAAGAAGAGCATTAAACCTTTGGCGAACTTTACCTATTCGTATAGACTCAAACCATTTACCGAAGACCGTACCATCCGTGAAGCAAACCTGCTGTATCGAGAGTATAACTTCATGCTCAGATTTGGAAGTTAGTATGCATTTTAGTGGCGGGCTCCATAATATCATTCCTGAATTCGAAGATCCAGGTTAAACCCGTTCGAGAACGTGACCACATCTTCCTTGAGTTTCGAACAGCTAACACAATAGCATATTTCAGAGTCGAGCGTCCAAGTCAGTAGTTTCACCTACCGCGCACTTGCGAGATGCAAACCAGGTATTCCGAAAGCATATCCTCTGAAGGGCATTGTTCATACACACCATAATTCACGGTACAAATGTCAAGGTACTCAGTCAAACCGTCGGAGAATATTACCAAATAAAAGAAAGTAATACTTTTTACCCAATACGTCATCTACCGAGAAACTAACCCGCTGTAATTAGTGTCTAACTTAGAGTTCACGGAAACAAATGAGTAGACATTTCAGCAGACGAACACGTCTGTTTCACGTATGAATAGTTAACTCGAGAGTCAAACTTTTCGAGAACGTTAGCATCTTTTTTGGGTGTCGTACTGCTAAGCCAATAGCTTCACCTACCCTGTTATTCCGAGAGCAAGAACAGGAATTCTGAGAGTCTATCCGCAGTATAGTATAGGAAATGGACACATTAGTTCATAGCACAAATTGTAAAATACAGAGTCATACCGTTGTAGAACGTTACCTACTGGTATATAGTCAAATTTTTACTGAATGCCTAACCGTCCGAGAAGCATTCCCGCCGTATCGAGAGTATAACTTCGTGTTTAGAGAAACACATTAGAATACATTTTAGTGACGGGGACCTTAATTTCATTATGAATACGAATATCGAGTGTTGAACCGTTCTGGAAAATTGCCACATTCTTTGCGAACCGAACGGCTAGATCAATAGCTTCACATATCTTATGATACCGAGAGTCTATCGAGGTATTCGGGGAGTCTGTCCGCAGTACAGAATTGGCAATAGACACGTCAATTTACGGTATAAATTGTAATATAGAGCTTCGAACTATCGCAGAACGATACTTACTGGTATAGGGTCGAACTTTTTACCGGATACCTTACCCTTCGAGAACTTATCCCGTTGCAGCATGTACCTTTAATAGTGTTCAAGGAAACAAATTAGTAGATACTTTAGCAGACGGGCACGTTAATTGCATGTACGAATAGGAAGATGAAGGTTCATATCGTCCGAGAACGTTACCACCTCTTCTGACAGTCGCATGGCTAATGGAATAGCTTCACCTTTCCTGAGATTGCGATAGACAAACCGTGTATTCCGGGAGTATATCCGCTCAACAGTTTAGGCAATAGACACATCAATTCACAGTTTGAATATTAAAATGGAGCGTCACACCGTTTGAGAACGACGCCAATTTCCAAAAAGTCAAAGATGGCCACACCTTCGGAGTAGCTGACCAGGTGTTTCAGAAGAATAACTTATTTTCAGAGAAAGAAATTAGTCATCCTCTCTGCGACGGGCTCCTTAATTTCTTGTATGTATTAGAAGATCAAGGGTCAAACCGTTCGCGAACGCTGCCACTTGTTGTGAGAGATGAACGGCCATGTGAATAGCTAAACCAATCCTGTGGTTCCCAGAGTAAAACCAGGCATTCCGGGTCTAAATCTGCGTAACATTATTGGCATTAGGCACCATATTTCACGGTATAAATAACAAAGTGCACAGGCAAACCGTTGTCGAACGTTGCGTATTGGTACAGCTTGTAACCCTTTACCGAAGGCCTCACATTCCATTATGGTAACCCTCTGCATCGATAGTATGACGTCATGGTTAGAGAAGCATATTATTAGCATTTTAGGGACGGGCACCTTAATTTCAAGTATGAACAACAAGATCGATAGTGAAACCTCTCGAGAACGTTACCGCCTTCAATGGCGTCATACTGCTAAGACAGTAGATTCACCTACCCGGAGATTCAAATAGTCAAACCAGGTATTCCGTGAGTTAATGCGCTGAACAGTATTTGACAATAGTCACATTAATTCACAGTTTGTATACAAAATTAGGGGGTCGGGTCATCGGACATGGTTACCAATTGGCATAAAGTCAGACTCCTTACCGAATACCTAACCCTCCGATGGAATAATCCTCCGCATCCACAGTATAACTACGTGTTCAGGGAAGCAAACTTGTATTCACATTAGTGACTGGCACCTTAATCTAATGTGTGTACTAGAAGATAGAGTATCAAACCCTTAGAGATCGCTGCCGCCTTCTTTGAATGAGGAAAGGATGTGTCAATAGATACACGTATCCTGTGATTCCGTGAGTCAAGCCAGGTATTCCGGGAGCAAATCTGCGGAACTGTATTAGCAGTAGACACCATAGTCCATGATTTGAATATTAAAGATGAGCGACAAACCGTTTGAGAGCGTTACCATTTTGTATAAAGTCAAAAGTTTTACCGCCGGCTTTATATTCAGCGAACTTCACCACCTTCATCGAGATCTTCGTGTCCAAAAAAACGCATTATATACATTTTAGAGATGGGCACCATAATTTCGTACATGAATTAGAAGAACGTGGTACAAACCGTTTCATAGCTTTGACACGTTCGCTGAGAGTCGAACGGCTAAGACAATAGCCATCTGCTATCCTGTGATTCCTCAAGTTAATTGAGGTATTCGGAGAGTAAATCCGCTGAACAGTATTGGCAATAGACACCAAAAATTACCGTTTGATATTAAAGGTGTTTGTCGAATCGTTTGAGAGCGTTTCCAATTGCTATAAGTCAAACGCTTTGGCGAAAACCTTTCCCTCCGAAAGACAAACCCGCTGGATCGAGATTATAACGTCATGTTCAGAGAAGAAATTAATCTTCATTTCTGTGACGGCTGCCTTAATGTCAAGTATGTATTGGAAGATAGAGTATCAATCCGTTCGAGAACGTTGCCTCCTTCTTTGAGAGTCGAATGGATGTCATTGGCTTCACCCATCCTGTTACCGAGAGACAAACGAGGTATTCCAGGAAAAATCGACTGATCACCATGTGCATGAGACACACTATTTCACGGTATAAATATTAGAGTACAGGGTCAATCCTTTGTAGAATGTTACCTATTGATTTGGAGTCTAACATTTTCCCAACACCTTGCCTTCCGAGATGCTAACCCGCTATATATTGCGTATATCGTCGTGATCAGTGGAACATGTTACAATACATACTAATGACGGGCACCTTAACTTCGTGTATGAAAAAGAAGATAGAGTGATAGAGCGGTAGAAGATAGAAGATAGATGGCAACACAGTCTGTAAATAGAATGTATCTATAACTATTTGTAATGTTCTCAGACAACATGACTTCCTACTTTAATGCTCATGCGGTGAATTTGGATATCTATTGACATTGCTGTACAGCGGATATACTCCTAGAATGCCTGGTTTCACTATAGGAATTAAAGGATTGTCGAAGGTATTGACGTAGCTGTGCCAATCTCAAAGAAGGTGGCTACGTTCTCATGCGGTTTGACGCTCGATCTTCTAAATCAAGTATGAAATTAAGGTGCGCGGCACTAGACTGTATACTAATTTGTCTCCCTGAACGCGAAGTTACACTTTCGGTGTAACGGGTGAGGTTCTCGGTGGGTGAGACAATCGATGAAGTGTTTGACTCTATACCAATTGGTATAGTTCTACAACTGGTGAACTCCGTATATTATTATTCGAACCGTAAATAGAAGTGTCTATTGCCAATATTGTTCACAGGATTTCCTCCAGGAATACCAGGTATGACTATCGGAATCACAGGATTGGTGAAGTGAATGACATTGCCGTCCGATCCTCAAAGAAGGTGGTAATGTTCCGTAACAGTTTGACACCCGACATTGTGTGTCATTCATGAAATTAAGGTGCCCGCCATTAAAGCGTATACTCATTTGTTCCTCTGAACACCTTGATATATTCTCGATACAGCGCGTTATGCTTTCGGACTGTAAGGTCATCAATAAAACGTTTGACTTTATATCAACTGGAACCTTTCTCATATGGTATGTCGCTCCACTGAAATATTAAGACGGTGAATTAACGCGGTTAATGCCAATACCGTTCAGCAGATTTACTCCTGGAATACCTGCTCTGACCTTCGGAATCACTGGATGGGAGGTGCTGTAGTCTTGGCCGCTCGACTATCAAAGATGGTGATTACGTTCTCGAAACGCTTGACCCTCGACCGTTTAATTCATACGTGAAATAAGGGTGCCCGTCACTGGAATGTATACTAATTTCGTTCTCTGAACACGAGGTTATATTCTCGAATCGGCAGGAAATCGGTACAGTGTTTGACTCTATACCAATAGGTTACGATCTACAACCGTTTGACGGTCTACGTTCATATTCAAGCGGTGACATAAAGTGTCTATTGCCAATACTGTTCAGTGGATCACAGAAGGTCGCAACGTTCTCGGACGGTTTGACCCTCGATCTTCTAATTTATGCATGATATTATGGCGCTCGAGACTAAACTATATACTAGTTCCACCCTCTGAACAAGGTGTTTTACTCCAGATACAGCCCTGTAATTGCGTACTGCAGACCGGAGCGGCATACTGAATGATCTTTTTTAATATCATTAGCCTTGACAATGTACCATTTGCATTGTTTTGCAGATTTCTATTTATCTCTACCTACTGTAACTTACTGATTTGATATTATCGATATTTTTTCAAAATTTTGAATTTCTACTTTGAAATGTTGTATCTCTCTGGTAATGTGTCTTTGGAATAAGTTGAGTGTACGTTTATGACATTATGTCATTATACTTATTGTTATTTTACATGTTTGTCTGTGTATGTACCTGCCCTGCCCTAACAATCACGTCTGTCGAAGACTTCTTGCTGCGTACAGTAGATCGGAGCGACACTACTGGATGGTCTTCGTTAATTTCGTTGACCACGATATTGTACCGTATGCATGATTTCCCAGTCTTCCATTCATTTATACGTACTGCAATTTACTAATATGATATTTTCATTTTTATCAAAATTTTCAAATTTTAATTTACAAAATTTGTATTTTATAGGAACAGTATCTCTGGAGTTATATATATATATATATATATATATATATATATATATATAAAAAATGAATAAATATATATATATATATATATATATATATATAAAATGAATAAATATATATATATATATATTTTTTTTTTTCTAATGTTTCTAATAATATTTTGTTGCATTTGTTGCTGTATTGTTTGATTGTCTTTATGCATACCTAAGCTCTTGGAGTGACACGAATGGAGTAGTCTTGCAGTAGCGCTCGGTAGAACCAAGCGCCACAACTGTTGTTAATTTCAATAACCGAAAAAATGTACCGTGGTAATTCTCTCACAGTTTTCCATTTATTTCTATATACAGTAATTTACTGTTCTGGTATTTTAGATTGTCTGCAAAATTTTCATGTTTATAATTACGAAAATTTTATTTCTTAAGAAAAGTGTCTTTTGAGTTAGTTGAGATTACGATTATGACAATATCTTGGTATGCTTCTTGTTATTTTATAGGATTTTCTCTTTACGTGCAAACGCCTTCAAAGCGACACGACAGGAGTGGACTTGCAGTTACTTAAGTTATATCGGACCGACACAGCTGTATGGTCTCTGTTAATTTCTTACCGTTGATATTGTACAGTGTGCATTATTTCGCAGTTTTCTATATAATTCTACATACTGTAATTTACTGTTATGATATTTTGGATTTTTTCATAATTTCCAGTTTTTAATTACAAAAAATGTATTTCTTAATAAAAGTGTCTCTGGAGTTTGTCAAGCTTGCGTTCATGACAAAATTTTGTTAATCATAATGTACTTTTATGTGATTGCGTGAATACTTACCTGCTCTGTCTGAGCGACGCGGTGGGGGTTGTCTTGTAGTTGCGCGCGGTATATCGGAGTGGCGCTACTGGATGGTCTTCGTTAATTTCTTTTACAATGATTTTTTACCGTATGTAATTTTTACGCGTCTTCTATTTATTTCTGTATACTGCCATTACCTGTTATGGCATTTTCGTTTTTCTTCCAATTTTCCAATTATTAATTTCAAAAATTGTATTTCTTATCAAAAGTGTCATTGAAATTAGTTGAGTGTACGTTTATGACATTATTTTGTTAAACTAGTTTTTACATAATATCAATGTCTTTATACGTAACTACGCTGCTGGAGCGTCACGACAAGCGAGGTGTTGGAGTTACGTTTGGCAGATCGGAGCGACACTCTTGAATGGTCTTTGATAATTTCATGAGCCTTGATATTCTACGGTTTGCATTTTTTGCAGTTTTCCATTTATTTGTCGATACTGTAATTGACTGTTATGATAGGTTCGATTCTTCAAAATTCTCAAATTTCAAATTACAATAATTTACTATTTAGGAAAAGTGTCTTTGGAATTAGCTCACTGTACGTTTATGACAATATTTTGTTAAATTCTTGGTTATATTATAGGATTGCCTCCATGCGTACCTACGCTTCAGGAGCGACACCGCTAGAGCAATCCTATAGTTGTGTTTAATAGATCGGAGCGACACTGCAGTATGGTCTTTGTTAACTTCTTGAATCTTGATATTGTTCCGTCTGCAATCGTTCGCAGTTTTCTATTTGTCTTTACATACTGTAACTTACTGTTTTGATATTTTAGGTACGTTTCAAGATTTTCTACTTTTAGTTATAGAAATTGTATTCTCAGTAGAAGTGCCATTGGAATTGTTAGCGTTCACGACTGTAATATTAAGTTATAAACATATTTTTATTTTATACGACTGTCAGCATACGTACCTACCCATCCGGAGCAACACGACTGTCATTGTCTTTTAGTAGCGTACGGCAGATCGGAGCGGCACTACTGGATGGCCTTCGTTAATTTCATTAAAAATGATAAAGTACCGTATGCATGTTTTCCCAGTCTTCCATTTATTTATACATATTGTAATTTACTGTATGATATTTTCGATTATATTCAAAATTTTTTATTTTTGGTTGGAGAAATTGTATCTTGTGGTAAATACGTCTTTGGAATTACTAATTGTACGCTTATGCATTATTTTCTTATACTTACTGTTATTATATACGAGGGCCGGTCTAGGAATCTGCGCTTCCAAAACTACACGGCTGGCGTCATCTGCTAGCTGCGTACGGCAAATCGGTGCGACACACTGGTTGGTCTTCGATAATTTTATTAATCTTGATTTTGCTCCGTATGCATTTTTCCCCAGATGTTTATCTATTAACACATTCTGTAATTGACCGTCATTGTATTTTCAATTTTTTTTCGAAATTTTCCGTTTTCATCTCAAAAAAATTTTATTTCCGAGCAATGCGCCTTTGGAATTAGTTGCGTGTAGGCTTTGTCAATATTATATAGAATTCATTGTTATTTTATATGATTAATTCCATACGCACTAAGGCTTCCGGAGCGACACGTCCGGAATGGTGTTGAACTTGCTTTCGAGTGATCCGTCGACATTACTGTACGGTCATCGTAAATTTCCTTAACCATAATATTGTACCGCATGCATTCATTTTCAGTTTTCTATTTAATTACAGGTACTGCAATTTACTCTTATGATATTTTCGATTTTAATAAAAATTTTCAATTTTTAGTATAAAAAATTGTACTCCCTAGTAAAAGTGTCCATGGAGTTAGTTGTGTTCACGATTCTGATAATATTTTGTTAAACTATTTGATACCTAATTTGATTATCTGCATACGTACCTACGCAGTCGGGAACAACACAATAGGCGAGGTCTTGTAGTTGCGCACGATAGATCGGAGCGACACTATGGCATGGCCTTTGCTTATTTCTTTAACCATAATATTGCACCATATGCATTCGATTGCAGCTTTCATTTTATTTATACAGTATGTAATATACTGCTACGACATTGTCGATATTTTTCATCATTTTCAATTTTTGGTTTAAAAAATTTTATTCCTTAGTAAATGTGTAGGTGGATGTAGTTGAGTGTACGTTTATGACAATATTTTGATGAATTCCTGGTTATCGCACATGACTGACTGAACACGTACCTACGCTTCTAGAGCGACACGACTGTCGTGGTCCTGTAGTTGCGATCGGTAGATTGGGTCGACGCTAGTGTGTGATCTCCGTTAATATGTTTAACATGGTATTGCACCGTAAGAATTCTTTCGCAGTCTTCAATTTATTTCTAAATACTGTATTTTACTGTAAGGATATTATCAATTATTTTCAAGATTCCAATTTCGTAATTACAAGCATTGTATTTTTTAGGAGAAGTGCCATTGCAACTACTTAAGTGAACGTTTATGATAATATGTTTTTGAATTCGTTATTGTATTATTATATTGTCTCTATGGATACCTACGCGTCCAGAAAGACACGACTGGAGTGGTTTTATATTTGCAATCGCTAGTTCGGAGCGAAGCTGCTGTATGGTCTTTGATAATTTCTTTGACGATGATATAGTGCGGTATGCAATTTTTCCCAGTCTTCCATTTCGTTATGCATACTGTAATTTAGTGTTATGATATTTTCGGTTTTCTCAAAATTCAAAATTTTTGGTTTGAAAAACTGTTTATCACAGTAAAAGTGTCTTTGGAAATAGTTTAATGTACGATTGTGGCATTGTTTTGCCAATCTTATTGTTACTTTATACGATTGTCTGTATGCGCACCTACGATTCCGGAGCGAGACAGCTGGAATGCTCTTGCATTTGCGTCCACCAGATCGGAACCGCACTACTGTATGACCTTCGTCAACTTCTCTAACCTTGATATTATATCGTATGCGTTCTCTCCCAGTCCATCTCATATTTATACATCGTGGAGTATCCTGTTACGTTATTTCCGACTTTTTCCAAAATTTTAAATTTTTTATTTAAAAATTGTATTTCCTAGTAAATGTGTATTTGGCAGTAGCTGAGTGTACGTTTATGTCTTTATCTTCTTGTACTGATTGCTATATTATGTGATTGACAGTGTATGCACCAACGCTGGTTGAGCGACTCAGTTGGCAAGGATTTGCAGTTGCGTACGGCAGAACGGAGCGGCATACCGTATGGTCTTCGTTAATTTCTTTCACCTTGATTTTGTACAGTTTGCATCTTTCCCAGATATCGATTTCCGTATACATTCCGTAATTTACTGCAATGATATATGCGAATTTCTTCAAAACTTTCAATTTTTACATTAAAAAATTGTATTTATTGATGAAAGTGCCTTTGGTATTCATTGTGTGCACGCGTATGACAATATTATGTTAAATTCGTTGTTACATTATATGATTGATTGTATACGTACCAACGCTGTCGGCGAGACACGACTTGCGAGGACTTGAAGTTGCGTGCGGCAGAACGGTGCGGCTCTACTTGATGATCTCAGTTAATTTCCTGAACCTTAATTTTATATCGTATTCAATTTTTCCAAGTTTTGCATTTATATATACATAATGTAATTTGATGTTATGATACTTTAAATTTTTGTCAAAATTTCCAACTTTTGTTTTAAAGAATTGTATTCCGTAGTAAAGGTGTCTTTGGAATTAAATAAGTGTACGTGTATTACAATATTTTGTTAAACTAGCTGTTATTTTGTATGTTCTGTATACGTACTTTCGCTACCGGAACGACATGACTGGCGGTGTCCTTTCGTTGCGTTCGGTAGCTCGAAGCGACACTGCTGAATGGTCCTGGTTAATTTCTCTAACCATTGTATTGTATCCATTTTTGCTGTTTTCCATTTATGTATATATACTGCTATGTACTGTTATGATATTATCAATTTTCTCGAAATTATTAATTTAAACTTTTAAAAATTGTATCTTTTATTAAAAGTGTCTTTGGTATTAACTGAGCGTATGATTATGACGTCATTTTGCTAAACTTGTTATTTTATATGATTGTCCGTATACGTACCTACGCAGTTTGGGCGACACGACTGGCGAGATATACTAGCTGCGTACGGCAGATCGGAGTAACGCTACTGCTTGATCTTCGATAATTTCTCTAACCGTGATATCGTACCGAATGCAATTTTCCCTAGTTTTCCATTTATGCATACATACTCTAATATGCTGTTATGAAATTTATGATATTTCTCGGCATTTTCATTTTTTAGTTTAAAAATTTGATTTTCATAGTAAAAGTGTCTTTGGAATTAAGTTAGTGCACGTTTACGACGTTGTGCTGTTAAACTTAGTCTTATTTTATACGATTATCTGTATACGTGCCTTCGTTGTTTGAGCGACACGACTGGCGAGGTCTTGTAGTTGCGTACTGCAGATCGAAGCCGCACTCCTGGATGATCTTCGTTAATTCCATTACCCATAGTATTGTACCCTGTGTATCCCTTCGCAGTTTTCTATTTATTTAAATATACTGCAAATTACTATTTGGATATTTTCGACTTTTTTCAAAATTTTAAATCTTTAGGATATAAAATGGTATTCCTCAGAAGGAGTGTGTTTGGTATTAAATGAGTGTAAGTTTAAGACAATATTGTGTTATATTCTTTGCTATATTTTACGATTGCCTGTATGCCCACGTTCGCCTGTGGGGTGACACTACTGGAATGGACTTGTAGTTGCGAACGGCAGATCGGGGAGGTATACTGGACCGCCATTGTCAGTTTCTTGAACCTTGATTTTGAACCGCATGCGTTTTTCCCAATTTTTTTATTTTCTTGTACATACTATAATTTACTGCTATGACATTTTCCGTTTTTTACATAATTATCAATTTTTAGTTCAACAGATTGCATTTCATTGTAAAAGAGTCTCTACAATCAGTTAAGTGTATGTAAATGACGATAATTTGTTAAACATATTGTTATTTTATATGATCGTCTGTATACGTACCTAAGCTGTCGGAGAAACACTACAGGCGAGGTCTTTTAGTTCCGTAAGGCAGATCGAAGCGGCACTATTGGATCATCTTCGTTAATTTATATAACTTTGATTTTGTACCGTACGCATCCTTTCACAATTTTTTATTTATTTATACAAACTATAATTTACTGTTATGATATTTTTCATTTTTTTTTCATAATTTTCAATTTGTAGTTTTCATTAATTGTATTTCTTTGCAAAAGTGTCATTGGAATCAGTTGAGTGTACGTTTATCACATTTTTTTTGTTAAACGTACTGTTATTTCATGTGATTGCCGGTATGCGTCCCTACGCTTACGGAGCGGTACGCCTGGCGTGGTCTAGTGGTTGCGTATGCCATATCAGGGCGGCATACTGTATGAGCTTCGTTAAAAAGTTTAACCATAGTATTGTAACGTACGCATTCTTTCGCAGTCCTCTATTTATTTACAAATAATGTAATTTATTGTTATGATTATGATACTTTGCAGTTTCATCGGAATTTTCAAATTTTATTTCAAATGATTGTATTTCTTAGTCGAAGTATCTTTGGAATTAATTGAGTGTACATTTTTGAAGTTATTTTGTTAAACTTATTGTTATTTTATATGATTGTCTCCATACGTACCATCGTATCCGGAGCGTCACGGCAGGAGTGGTCTTGCAATAACGTTTTGCAGGCCGGAACCACACTACTGGCTGGTCTTCATTAATTCCTTTAACCATGATTTTGTACCGTATGCATTTCTTCCCAGTTTTACATTTATTTATAAGTACTGTAATTTTCTGCTATAATATTTCCCATTTTTTACGTTACTATCAATTTCTAGGTTAAAAGATTGTATTTCATTAATAGAGTGTCTTTGGAATTAGTTGGGGGTAGGTTTATGACGTTATGATGTTAAGCTATTTGTTACTTTATATGATTGTCTGTATACGTAACTACGCTGTCAGTGCGACACGCCTGGTGTGGGCTTGTAGCTAAGTACGCCAGAATGGAGCGGCACTACTGGTTTCTCTTCTATAACTTCTTTAACATAATATTGTGTCGTATACATTCTTTCGCAGTTTTCTATTCGTTTCTACATACAGTAATATGCTGTTATGATGTTTTCAATTTTCTTCGAAGTTTTCTATTTGTATCTTGTAAAATTCTGTTTCTAGTAAAAGCGTCTTTGGAATAAGGCGAGTGTTCTTTTACGACATTATTTTGTTAAACTAGTCCATACTTTACATGATTGTCTCTATACGCATCTGCGCATCCGGCGGTACAAGCCGGCGTTGTCTTGTAGCAGCTTTCGGTATATCGGAGCGGCATTACTGGATGGTCTTTGAAAACACCTATAACCTTGATTTTGTACCATATGTATTTTTTCACAGTGAACCATTTATTTATTCAAACTGCAATGTAATGCTATGACAATTTCGATTTGTTTCCATAATTTCCGATATTTAATTTGAAAAAACGTATTACGTATTAAAATCGTCTATTGTAATAGTTGAGCTTACGTTTATGACAATATTGTGTTAAACTTACTGTTGTTTTATATTTATTTTTTGTATACGCAACCCACTTCTCCGGAGCGACGCGGCTGGAGTGAATTTGTTGTTGCGTTCGGCTGATCGGAGCGGCACTGCTGGTTTGTGTTCGCTAATTTCGTTATCCTCGTTTTGCGCCGCATGCATTTCTTCCCTCTTGCCCATTTATTTGTACATATTGTAATATACTCTAATGATATTTCCTATTTTTATGAATATTTTCAATTTCTGGATACGGAGTTGTATTCATTAGGTAGAGTGTCTTTGGAAATAGTTGACTGTACGTCCACGGCATTATTTTGTTCATCATTTTGTTATTTCATATGATTGTATGTATACGTAATACGCTTCCGGGGCGGCATGCCTGGAGTTGTCTCGCAGTTGCGTTCGGTATATCGGGGCGGCATTACAGTATGGTCTTCATTAATTTGATTAATCTTGACATAGTCCTGCAAGCATTCTATTTCGGATATCTCTTTATTTCTAAATACTGTAATTAGCAGTTACGATATTTTCGATTTTTCTCATACTCACCAATTTTTAATATCAAAAAATATAATTTCTATCAAGAGTGTCTTTGGAATAAGTAGATTGTTCGTGTATGGCAATATTTTCTTAAACATATTGTTATTTTATACAAATGTCTGTAATTCGTACCTACGCTTCCCGAGCGACACGAGAGGAGTGGTCTTATACTTGCGTTTAGTAGATCGGAGCGGCACTATTGATGGTCATCGTTAATTTCTTTATCCTTCATTTTGTACGGTATACATTTCTCCGCAGTCTGCCATTATTTTATACATATTGAAATTGATTGTAACGATACTTTCGATTTTTCCCGTAATTTAGCGTTTTTAATTTCAAAAAACGTATTACTCTGTAAAAGTGTCTTTGAAATTAGTTGGGTGAACGATTATGATATTTTGTAAATAAACTTATTGTTATTTTAGACGACTGTCTGTATTCGTACCTACACATCCAGAGCACCACGACTGTCGAGATCTTCTGGTCGCGTACGGCAAATCGGACCGGCACTACTGGATTGTTTTCGTTAATTTCTGTAACACTGATATAGTATCGAATGAATTTTTCCCAGTCTTCCATTTATTTATTCTTATTGGAATACACTGTTATGTTATTTTCGATTTTCTTTTTTTTTAATTTCAAGTTTTTAGGTTAAAAGATGGTATTTTTAACGGAAAAGTGTCATTGGAATCAGATCCTTGTGCATTTATGACAATGTATGTTTTATATAAATCCCACTATATGTACCTACGCTCCTAGTGCGTCACGACTGCTGACATCTTGTTCTTGGGCACGGCAGATCGGAGCGGCATGCTGGATGCTATTCGTTAATTTCTTTAACCATCATATTGAACCGTACGTACTCGTTCGCGGTTCTCTGTTTATTTCTAAATACTGTAACATACTGTTATGATGATCTCGATTCTTTTCAAAATGATCAGTTCTCTGTTCCGAAAAATTGTAATTCTTGGTGAAGAAGTATTCCATTTATTTATACATATTGTAGTGTACTGTTATGGTATTTTCGATTTTCGTAAAAACTCTCAATTTTAAGTTTAAAGAATCGTATTCCTTGTTGAACGCGTCTTTTGTATCAGATGAGTGAACGTTTATGGTATTATTGTGTTAAACTAATTTTTATTATATATGATTGTCCGTAAATGAGGCTACGCTCCCGCAGAGACACGATTGGAATGGCCTCGTATTGGTGTATGACAGATCGGAGCGGCATAATGGATGGTCTTCGTTAATTTCTGTATCCATAACTTTGTACCGTATGCATTCTTTCGCAATCTTGTATTTATTTATATATACTGTAATTTACTGTTAAGATGATATCGATATCTTTTAAAATTTCCAGTTCTTAGCCTAAAAAGACTGTATTCTTTAGAACAAGTTTCTTTGGAATTAGTTGAACGCACGCGTATTACTTTCTTGTGATAAACTAATTGTTACTTTATATGATTGTCTGTTTGTGCACCTACACTTCCGGAGCGACACGGCTATAGAGGTCTTCGAGTGCCGTACGGCACATCGGAGCGACACTACTGGATAACCTCCGTTAATTCGTTTAACCATGATATTGTACCGTATGCATGTCTTCCCAGTCTTCAATTTATTTATGTATACTGTAATTAACTGTTATCATGTTTTAGATTTTTTCAAGATATTCAATTCTTGTTTCAAATAATTGTAATCCTTAGTAAACGCGGTGTTGGAATTAGTTGAGTTCACGTTTAAGACAATATTTTGTTCATCTTATTATTTTATAGGATTATCTCTATACATACCTACTCTGCCTGAGCGACACGACTGGAGTTATCCTGTGGATGCGTATCGTATATCGGTGAGTCACTACTGGATGGTCTTCGATAATGTCTTTAACCTTGATTTTGTACCGCCTGCATTTCTTTCCAGTTTTTCTGCTTATTTCTAATTTCTGTAATTTACTATTCTAATATTTTCGATTTTTTCCAAATTTTCAATTTTTGTTTTAAGAAATTATAGGTCCTAGTAAAAGTGTCTTTGGAATTAATTATGTGCACGTTTATGTCATTATTTTGTTAAACCTGATGTCCTTTTATGTGATTGTCTGTATACGCGCCTTCACTGGCGAAGCAACACGACTGTAGCGGTCTTGTAGTTGACTTCGGCAAACGGAGCTCCACTACTGGATGGATATCGTTAATTTCTATAACCCTGATTCTGTGCCGTTTCCACCAATTTGTACATACTGTTTATATATACAGACTACGTTTATTTCTCTAACCCTGAACTTGTACCGTATGCAGTTCCTCCCAGGTTTGCTATTTACTTCTATATACTGTTATATATTGCTGTGATTTCATCGATTTTCTTATCAATTTTTATTTATCAATTTTAAAAATTGTATTTTTTAACAAGAGCGCCTTTGGAATTAGTTGAGTGTACCTTTATGAGCATACCTTGTAAAATTTGTTGTTACATTATATGATTTCCTGCACACGTACCTTCGCTGCCGATGCGACACGACTGGCGAGGCCTTGCAGTTGCGTACGGCAGAATGGTGCGACACTACTGGATGGTCTTAGTTAATTTCCTTGACCACGATATTGTACCGTATGCATATTTACCCAGCCTTCCATTTATTTATACGTACTGTGATGTACTGTTATGATATTTTGGAATTTTTTTCGAAATATTCAATTTTCAGTCTTAAAATTGTATTTCTTCGCAACAGTGTCATTCGAATTAGATGAGTGTATGTTTATGACATTATTTTGGAAAACTAATTGTTATTATTTATGATTGTATGCATACGTACTTCCACACACGCAGCTACAAGACAGGCGATGTTTTGTCGTTGCACACGGCAGTTCAGAGTTGCACTACTCCATGCCTCTTGTTGTTTCCGTTAACCTTGATTGTGTACCGTATGCATGCTTTCCCAGTCTCCATTTATTAATATATACTCTTATGTACCGTTATGATATTTTCCATTTTTGCCAGAATTTTCAAATTTGAATTTACAAAATTTGTATTACATAGGAAAAGTGCCTCTGGAATTAGTTATATCTACGTTTATGACAATAATTTATGGTGTTTGTTGTTGTATTGTATGATTGTCTGTACACATACATACGCTTTTGAAGCGACACGACTGGAGTGGCCTCGTAGCTGCGTTCGGTAGATCGGAGCGACACTACTGCATGATCTTCGATAATTTATCTAACCGTGATACTGTACCGCATGCATTCCATCCCAGTCATCCATTTATTTGTACATTTCATAGTAAGAGTATCTTTGCATATACTTGAGCTTACGTTTGTGTCAGTATTTTGTTAAGCTAGTTATTATTTATACGGTTGCGTATATGCGGACCTACGCTTCCGAGGCGTCACGGCTGGAGTGGTCTTGCAGTAGCGTTTGGGAGACCGGAGCGGCATACTCTATGGTCTTCGTTAATTTCGTTAACCATAATATTGTACCGTAATTATTCTTTCCCAGTTTACTATTTATATACAAATACTCTCACTTTTAGGTTATGGTAGTTTCGATTATTTCGAAATTTTCAAATTTATTTTAAGAAATTGTATTTCACAGTAAAAGTGTCTTTGGAGTTTGTTAAGTGTTGGTTTGTGACAATGTTGTGTTAACCTTATTGCTATTTGATATGATTGTCTGTATACGTACCCGCGCTGTCGGAGCGACACGACTGGCGAGGCCTTGCAGTTGCGTACGGCATAATGGAGCGACACTACTGGATGGTCTTAATTAATTTCGTTGACCACGATATTGTACCGTATGCATATTTTCCCAGCCTTCCATTTATTTATACGTTCTGTTATTTACTATTATTATATTTTCGATTTCTTTAAAAATTTTATACAATTATTTTATGAAATTGTACTTCTTAGTATATGTGTCATTGGAATTGGTTGAGTGTACGTTTATGCCGATATTTTGCTAAATTTATTATTGATTCATATGATTGCCTGTATGCGCACCAAGCTGTCGCTTCCGGAGCGACACGGTTGGAGTGGTCTTGTAGTTGCGTACGTCACTCTGGATCCGCACTACTGGATTGTCTTCAGTAACGTCTTCAGTCTTGGTTTCGTACCGTATGCATTTTTTTCTAGTTTTACATTTATATATACTTACTGTTATTCAATCTTATTATATTTTCGATTTTCATCGAAATTTTCAATTTTTAGTTTAAACGATTGTATTTCATTGTAAATGTGTCCTTGGAATTACATGCGTGTATGTTTATGACATTATTTTGTTAAATTTATTCTTGTTTTATATTTCTATATTTTACAATCTTGCCTGCAAGAGAACCTACGCTGTAGGACACGCAGTACTTGCGTAGGCTTGGACTTGATTACGACAGAACGGAGCGGCGCTATTGAATTGTCTTTGTTCATTTCTTTGACCACAATATTTTCGGTATGCATTCTTTCGCAGTTTCCTATTTATTTACAAATACAGTAATTTAGTGTTTCTACGATTGTCACTATACGTACGTACGCTGTCAGATCTGCAGCGTTGGCGATGTCTGGCATCTGCGTACGGCAGTTCGGACTTGCACTACTGGATGATCTTCGTTAATTTCATTAACCTTGATTTCATACCGTATGCAATTTTTCCCAGTTTTCCATTTATTTATACATACTGTAATTTGCTGCTATGATGTTTTCAATTTTTTCCATATTTCATAATTCTTAGTTAAATGAATTGTATTTCATAATAAAAGTGCCTATTAACTCCGTTGTGTCAACGCTTATGACAATAGCTTATTTATCTTATTGTTGCTTTATATGACTGTTTCTGTATGCACCAACGCTTCCAGTGCGACACGAATGGATTGGCCTCGTAGTTGGGTTCGGTAGATCGGAGCGACGCTACTGTATGGTATTTCCTTATCCTTGATTTTGTCCCGTATGCATTTTCCCCGTGTTTACTATTTATATATTCATAGCATAATTAACTGCTATATTTTCAATTTTATGCAGTATATTCTATATTCAGTTCATAAAATTGTAGTCCTTAGTAAAAGTGCCTTTGGAATTTGTTGAGGGTACTTATGTGACATTATTTTGTTGAATTTATTGTTGTATTATATGATTGTCTCTATACGTACCTATGCAGTCATGAGCGACACGACTATAGTGGACTCCATGTTTCTTTCGGTAGATCGGAGCGGCACTACTGTAGGATCTTCGTTAACTTCTTTAACCTCGATATTGTATCGTATGCATTTTTTCCCAGTCGTCCATTTATTTGTACAAACTGTAATGTAGTGTTATGATATTTTCATATTTTTCGCAATATTCAATTTGCATTTTAAGAAATTGTATTACTTAGTAAAAGTGCCTTTTGGAATTAGTTGTGTGAACGCTTATGAGACCATTGCGTTAAATTCTTTGTTATCTTATATGATTGTCTGAATACGTATCTATGTTTCCTGAGCATCACGAATGGAATGGTCTTGCAGTGTCATTCGGTGTATCGGTGCGACACTAATGCAAGATTTTCGATAATTTATCTCTCCATGATACTGTACCGTATGCATTGTTTCCCAGTGTTCCATTTATTTGTACATGCTGTAACTTACTGTTGTGATATTTTCAATTTGTTTCAACATTCTCCACTTTTATTTTAAAAAGTTGGTTTAATAGTAAAAGTGTCATTGGAACATGTTGAGTCTACGATAGTGACAGTATTTTGTTAAATATAATGTTATTTCATATGATTGCCTGTATACGTCGCTACGCTGCTAGATCAACACGACTAGAATGGTCTTGTAATTGCGCACGGCAGATTGGGGCGGCACTACTCGATGGTCTTCTTCAATTTCTATAACTTTGACTTTATACCGTACGCACTCTTTCGCAGATTTGTTTGCTTCTACATACTTTAATTTACTGTTATCATATTTCTGATTTCATCAAAATTTCCAGTCTTTAACTTCCAAAACTGAATGTTTTAGTAATAGTGTCTGCTGAATTGGTTGATTTTACGTTTAGGTGAATATTTTACTAATTTTGTTAACGTATTATATGATTGCCTGTATTCGTATGTACGCTTCCGGAGCGACGCGGCTGGAGTGGTTTGGTATTTCAGTTCGGTAGAACGGAGCGACACTACTGTAAGATCATCGTTAAAATTTTTAACTGTGATGTGGTACCGTATGCATTTTATCGATCCTCTTCTATTTCGTTACGCTAACTGTAGTTTACTGCGATTATATATTCGATATTTTTCAAAATTTCCAATTTTTTATTTCAGAAATTGTACTTTTCTGAGAAATTGCCTTTGAAATTGGACAAATCCAACTTCATGGACATATTTTCATAAATTTGTTGTGATCTTACATGATTGTCTGTATGCTATCTTACGCAGCTGGAGCTACACGACTTGCGATGCGTTGTAGTTGCGTACGGCAAATCGGAGCAATACGTCAAAGGAATTATCAAAGATCATACAGCTCTATCGCTCCGATGTTCCGAACGCAACTGCAAGAGAACTCCACCCGTGTGTATAACAAATATAGAAAACTCACGTCATAAACGTACACTCAATCAATTCCGAAGGCATTTTGCATAAAATGTACAATGATTTATATTAAAAATGTGGATTTCTGAAAAAATTCGTAAGCATTAAAAATAAATAAATGGAAGAATGCGAAGGAATGCATACGGTACTATATCAAGGTTAAAGGAATTAACGTAGGCCATACAGCAGTTGTCGCTCCGAAGTACCGTAGGAACATATACAGACAACCGTGTAAAATGACAAGAAGCTAAGCAAGATATTGTCGTAAACACAAACTCTACAAATTCAAAAGGCGCGTAAACTAAGGAATATAGGTTCTTGTATTTAAATTTATGAATTTTGGATGGAATCGAAAAAATCATAACAGTAAAATGCACTATGTAGAAATGAATAGAAAATTGTCCGCAACTACAAGTCCTCGCCAGTGGTGTTGGTCCGGGAGCGTTGGTTCGCATACAGATAGTCATACACAATAGCAATATGTAACAAATATATCACATAAGCTTACACTCACGTAAATACATAGACACATTTATTAAGAAATACAAATTCGTGTAATAAAAATTGAAAATTTGGAGAAAAATCAGACGTTATTAGAACTGTAAATTGCAGAATGTATGAATGAAGTAAAACATGGGAACAAATGCATAGAAATAAATAGGAAACTGCGAAAGAATGGTTACGGTACTATATTGAGGATATTGAAATTAACAAAGACCATACAGTCGGGTAGCTCCGACCTACTGAACATAACTACAAGGCCAATCCATTCGTGTTGCTGCAGAAGCGTAGGATTGTATTCAGACAATCATATTATCCAACAACAAATTAAACAAAATATTTGCATAAATGTAGAATCGAAAAGGCACTTTTAGTATGAGAACAAATTTTTAATTTAAAAACAGGAAATTATGAGTAACTCGAAAATAGCATAACCGTAACATACAGTATGTATAAATAAAAGGAAGACTGGCAAGAGATCCATACGGCACAGTATTAAGGTTAAAGAAATTAATGAAGCTCAAATAGTAGTGTCGATTCGATATACCAATCGCAACTGCAAGACCACTCCACTCGTGTCGCGCTGGGAGCGAGGTACGTATACAGCCAATCACATAAAATAAGGAGAAGCAAACATCAATATTGTCATAAATGTAAACTCAACTAATTCCATATACACTTTTCTTGAAAAATACAGTTTCTGAAATTGGAGACTGGAAGTTATGAAACAAATCGATAATATCATAAAACTAAATTGCAGTATGTGGAAATAAATGGACGCCAGCCTTACGGTACATTGGAAAATTACTGTTAAAGAAATAATGAAATAAACAAAGACCATACGCTATTGTCGCATCCGATTCTGCCGTCGCAACTACAAGGCATCCACAGTCGTGTCGCACCGGCAGCGAAGGTACGTATACAGACAATCATATAAATTGACAACATGTTTAGCAAAGTAATGTCTTAAACGTACAATCAACTAATAAGAGTGACACTCTTCCTAATGAATACGAATTTTGAAATGTAATAAGATATCGAAGGTATCATACTCGTAAATTAAAGTATGCATAAGTAAACACAGAACTGCGAATGAATGCATTCAGTACATCATCAAGGATATTGAAATTAATGAAGACCATACAGAACGCCGCTCCGTTCTGCCGTTCACAACTACAAGACGAATCCGGTGGTGTCGCTCCGGCAGCGTAGGTACATATTGAGGCAATCATATAATATAACAAATAGTTCAACAAAATATTGTCATTAGCGTACACATAACTAATTCCAATGACACTTTTACTAATTAATACAGTTTCTTAAAATAAAAATTGACGATTATGAAAAAAATCAATAATTTCAGAACAATAAATTACACAGTGAATAAAAAAAAAAAAAAAAATATGGAAAAATGGCATACGATTCAAAAACATGGTTAAGGAAGTCAACGAAGACCATCCAGCACTATCGCTCCGTTTGACGTAGGCATCTACAAGACCTCGCCAGTGATGTCGCTCCGACAGCGTAAGTACGGCTACAGAGAAGCATATAAAATAACGACATGCATAATAAAATACGTAGGTACGTACGCAGACAGTCATATGAAGTAATAATAAGATTCAGATGATATATTCATAAACGTACACTCAAATACTTCCAAAGACACTTTTACTGGAAGCGACAATTTTAAAGTCACTCATACGAAATTTTGTAAAAAAATCGGAAATATCATAGCAGTAAGTTACTGAACGCAGAAATAAACTGAAAACTGAAGAAGCATGCATACGGCACAAAATCACGGATAATGAAATTTACAAAGGTCATACACCATTGCCGCTTCGTTCTGCCGTACGCTACTACAAGACCTCGACAGTCGTGACCCTCAAACTGCGTTGGTATATATACAGACAATCATATTAAACAACAAAAAGCTTACCAAATCGGCGGCAAAAACGTACACTCATCTAGTGCCAAAGACACTATCACTAATAAAGACAATTCTGTAAAATGAGGATTGATAATTTAGAAGAAAGTTGATAATATCATACCTGTAATTTGCAGTGTGTAAAGGCAAATAGGAAACTGCGAAGGAATGCATACGGTACAATAATACGGATAAAGCCATTAACGAAATCCAGCCTGTACGCCGTACCGATCAACCGAACGCAACTACAAGACAGCGCCTGTCGTGTATTGACGGATGCGTATGTACTCATAGAGACAATCATAAATTACCTCAAAGAATTTAACATAATATTGTCATAAACGTACACTGAGCTAATACCGAAGGCACTTCGACTATTATATACAATTTCTTAAACTAAAAATTAATTATTCTGTAAAAAATGGCAAAAAATCATAACAGTCAATTGCAGTATATATAAATAAATGTAAGACTGCAAAGGAATGCTCCAGCAGTGCCACTTCGATCTGCCGTACGCAAATACGGGATATCGCCATTAGTATTGCCCCGCCAGCGTAGGTACATATGCAGACAATCATATTAAATACGAATAATATCAACATAATAATGTCATAAACGTAAACTCAACAAATTCCAAAGACGCTTTTACTATCAAACACAATTTTCTCAACGAAAAATTGTAAATATCGAAGAAAATGGAACATATCGTAACAGTAAATCACAGAATATATAAAGAAATGCGTACTAGAAAAAATGCAGGAGGTACAATATCTAAGTTAGAGAAATTAACGAAGATCACACAGTATTCCTGCTTTGCTCTGCAGTACGCAACTACAAGACATCGCCAGTCGTGTTACAATGGCACCGAAGGTTCGTATAGAGACAATCATATGCAATAACAATAAGTATAACAGAATAATGTCATAAACGAAAACTCGAATAATTCCAAGGACACATGAAATACAATTTCTTGAAATTAAAATTGAAAATTATGAAAAGAAATCGAAAATATCACAACAGTAAATTACAGTGTGCATTAGTAAATGTACAAATGGGAAAAAATGTATACGGCAAATAATCAGGTTTAAATAAATTAACGAAGACCATCGAGTAGTGCCGCTCCGATCTACAGAAAGCAACAGCAAGACCGCTCCAGTGGAGTCGCTCATGGTATCGTACGTGCGAATAGAGGCAATCATTTAAAATGACATTAAATTTAACAACATAATATCATAAACGTACACTCACATAATACCAAAGACACTTTAACCGAGAAATACAATTTTTTAACCTCGAAATTGAAAATTATGGAAAAAAAAATTGAAAATATCAAAACAGTAAGTTACAGTATGTAGAAATAAATTGAAATCTGCGAAAGATTGCAAACGCTACAACACAAGGTTTAATGAAATTAGCCAAGATTATATAGCAGCGTCGCTCCTATCATGTGAACACAACTACACCATAATTCCAGTTGTGTCGCGCAGGAAACGTAGGTGCGTATACAGACAACAGTATAAAATTGCAATATGTATAACAAACTATTGTCATAACCGTACACCCAACTATTTTCAGATACAATTTTACTGAGAAATACAATTTTTGAAATTGTCAATTGGAATTTTGTATGAAATCGAAAATATCAAAACAGTAACTAACGGTATGTAGTATTAAACAAAAAAGCGAACAAAATGCATACGTTACGATACCATGATTAAAGAAATTAACGACGACCAGCCAGTATTGTCCCTCCGATCTACCGAACACGACGGCAAGTCCACTGTTGTCTTGTCGCACCGGATACGTAAGTATGCATACAGACAATCATATGAAACAACAATAAGATTAGCAAAATATTGCCATAAACGTACACTCACATAGTTCTCAAGACACATTTACTGAGAAAAACAATTTTTGATATTAACAATTGGATATTTTGAGGAAATACCATATGAGTAAATTGCAGTATGTAGAAATAAATAGAAAACTGCGAAATAATGTCTAAGGTACAATCTTATTGTTAAAGTAATTAACAATGACCATGCAATATGCCGCCCTGATCTATAGCACGCAACTACAATACCACTTCTGCAATATCGATCTGGAAGCCTACGTCCTCATACAGCCAATCATATGAAGTATCAATGAGGGTAACGAAAAAATATCGTAAACGCAAACTCTACAAATTCATCAAATAAGAAATGAAAATTTTGAATATAATCGAAAATATTATAACATTAAATTACAGTATGTGTAAATAAATGGGAGAGTTGGTGAAAAAATGCATTCGGTACGAATGCAGGGTTAAAGAAATTAACGTAGACCATACAGTAGCATCCCCCCGATCTCCCGAGCGCAACTACAAGCCCCGGCCAGTCATGTAGCTCCGACAGCGTAGGTACAAATATAGACAGTCATATCAAATAACAATATTTTTAACAAGATAATGACATAAACGCGTACGCTCAACTAATTTCAAAGGCATTTTTACTATGAAATACAATTTCTTAAGATAAACATTGAAAATTTCGAAGAGGAACGAAAATATATAATAGTAAATTACAGTATCTATAAATAAATAGAAAACTGGAACAGATTGCATATGATACAAAATCGAGGATAAGGAATTGACTGAAACCATACAGTAATGCCGCTTCGATTTGCTGTGTACGACAACAAGACCTCGATAGTCGTCTTGCCCCGGCTGGGCTGGTACGTATACAGACAATATTATAAAGTAACAAGAAGCTTAACAAAATATTGGAATAAGCGTAAGCGCAACTTATTCAAAAGGAACTTTTACATAGAAATACAATTTTTTATGATAAAAAGTTAGAATTCTGTCATTTATCGAAAATATCATAATATTAAATTACAGAATGTATAAATAAACGGTTGGCTTGCGTAATCTTCACCAGAACTAATTAGTTGACGTTTGGCAGAGGGGCAACCTATTTTCAAGTATGAATAGGACGATCGACGGACCAACCGAGCGAGAACATTACCTCCTTCCTCGAGTGTCCAACTGCTTCATTAATAGATACAGCTATTCTGTGATTCCGAGGCTCTGACCACTTATTCCGGGAGGGAGTCCACACAGCAGTATTTCCAATGAACACGTTAATGTGGAGTGTACGAATAATAATGTGGAGTGTACGAATAATAATGTGGAGTGTCAAATGTTTGTGGAATATTACCTATTGGTATAGCTTCAAACTTTTTGCCGAAGAACATACATTATCCTCTCCGATATCCTAAGCTGCTCTATCGATAGCCAAAATTCGTGATCAGGGAAACAACCTATTATTCCTTTCAGTGACGGGCACATTCATTTCATGTATGAATAAGTAGATCGATAGGTATACTGTTTCAGATCGAAACTACTTTATGTGTGATTCGTACAGCTAAGTCATTAGCATCACCAATCTTGTGATCCCGAGATTCGAACCGGGTATTCCGGGTGAGAATCCGCTGTTCAGTATAGGCAACGGATACCTTAATCTACCTTATGAATATTGCAGTAGGGAGTCAAACCGTTGGAGAACATTACTAATTGGTATAAAGTCCTCCTTTTTACAGAATACATTACCTTCCAGGAACATATCGCGCAGTAGCGAGTGTCATGCTTAGTGCTTATGGAAACAGATTTGTAGACATTTTAGCAGACGGAGACCTTATTTTCATGCATCAAGAGAAAAAACGAATGTCACACCGCTCGAGAGCGATCCCAACTTCTTTGCGAGTCGAACGGCTAAGTGAATAACTTAATTTATCCTGCTATTCCGATAGGCAAACCAGGTATGCCGCGAGTCAATCCGCAGTACACTATAATGGGTACCTTAATACACGGTTTGAATATTATAGTAGAGCGTGAAACCGTTATGTAACATTACCAATTGTCATAAAGTGAAACCTTTTACCGAAGACCTTTCCCTCCGAAAAGCTAACACGCTATATAGAGAGTATAACATCACGTTCTTGAAGGAAATTAGTCTCCATTTCGAAGACGGGTATATTTATACCGTTATTAAGGAGACTGCTGCCAATAATGTACAGGGGATCTAGTCCCGGGATACCTGGTATGACCCCCCGAGTCACAGGATATGTGAAGCCGTTGAATTAGTAGCTTCTCTCCCACAGAAGGTGGCAACGTTCTCGACCAGTTTGGCCCCCGACATTCAAATTCATACGAAAAGCTAGTGTGCTCGTCACAGAAATGAATACTAATATCTTTCCCTGAACAGGAAGTTATACCCACGATACTGCGGCTTGTGTTCTCGTATGGTATGGTGCACTATAAAGTGTATGACGCTGTACCAATTAGTAACGTTTTCAAACGGTTTGTCTCTGTACTTTAATATCCGCAGCGTGGATTAACGTGCCTATTTCGAATACTGTTCAGCGGCTTAAGTCCTGGAATACCAGGCGTGACTCTCGGAATCAGAAGCGTAGTTGAAGCTATTGCAGAGCAATTCGATTCATCTAGATGGTGTTAACGATCTCGAACGGTTTTGGCCCACGATCTTCGAATTCATACCTGAAATTAAGGTGCCCCTCACATAAATGTAAAATAGTTAGTTTCTCTGAACGCGGTGTTATGCTCTCGATACGGCGGGTCAGTTTTTCGGAGGTAAGGCATTCTGTAGGACACTTAACACTACAGGAACAGTTAATGTTCCACAACAGATTGACGGCCTCGTTTAATACTCAAATCGTGAATTGATGTGTCTGTTACCAATACCATACAGCGTATTAACTACTGGAATATCTGGTTTGACGTTCAGAATCACAAGAGATATGAAGCTATTTATTTAGCCGTTCGTCTCTCACTGAAGGTGGCAACGATCCCGAAAGGATTGACCCTCGACCTTCTAATTTATACATGAAGTTAAGGCGCCCTTCACTGGACTGAAGTCTAATTCCTTTCACTGAACACCAAGTTATACCCTCGATAAAGCCGGTGAGACTCGCGGGAGATAACGCCTTCGGTAAACGCTTGACCTGATAGGAAATGGTAACGCTTTAAAACAGTTTGACGCTCTACTTTAATATTCAAACCGTGAATTCACGTGTCTATTGCCATTACTGTTCAGCGGATTTACACACGGAATACCTAGTTTCACTCTCATCATCTCAGGATGTGTGAAGCTATACACTTGGCCGTTTGTCTCTCTCAGTAGGTGGCAGCGATCTCGAATCGGTTGACGCTTGATCTTCTAATTCATACAAGAAACTAAGAGCCTGTCACAGAAAGAAAGACTAATTTCATTCTCTGAACATGAAGTATTACTGTCGAACCGGCGGGATAGCTTCTCCGTAGGTAAGGCCATCAATAATACGTTCGAGTTTATACCAATTGGTATCGCTCTCAAACAGTTTGACGCTCTACTTTAATATTCAAAACGTGAATTAACGTGCCTATTGCGAATACTGTGCAGCGGCTTAACTCCTGGAATGCCAGGCTTGGCTCTCGAATCACAATCGTAGGTCAAGCTATTGGCAGAGCAATTCGATCATCTAGATGGTGTTAACGATCTCGAACGGTTTTGACCCACGATCTTCGAATTCATACCTGAAATTAAGGTGCCCTCACTTAAATGTAAAATAATTTCTTTCCCTGAACACGACGTTATACTCTCAACGGAGCGGGTGACGTTCGCGGAAGGAATGGCCATCGGCAAAAATTTGACTGTATACGAATAGGTACCGTTTTGTAGCCGTTCGATACATGACAATAATATACAAACCGTGAATTAAGGTGTATATATCCAATACTGTGAAGCTGGTTCAGACGCGGACAACCTGGTTTGACTCTTGCAGTCACAGGATAGGAGCAGTTAACTAAGCCGATCGACACATGTAGAAGGTGGTAGCGTTCTCGAAAGGATTTACCATGATTTCCTTATTCATATTTGTAAATAAGGTGCCCGTCATTAAAATGTATACTAATTTGCTTCTCTGAATACGTAGATATACACCCGATACAGCGGGTTATGTTCACAGATGGAAAAGTATTCGGAAAAAGGACTTAATACAAATTGGTAATGATCTCCGAGGGATTGACTCTCTACTTTACCAACATACCGCGGAATGATGTGTTTATTTGCCAATAGTTTTTAGCGTCCTTACTCCCGGAACGTCTGTTTTGGCTCTCGGATTCACTGGGTAGATAATGCTATTTCTTTGGTGTTCGATTCTACAAGAAGGTGGTAACATTCTGGGACGGTCTGGCACACGATCATCCAATTCATACTTGAAACGAAGTTGCTCGTCACTAAAAGGCATACTAATTTGTTGCTCCGAAAACGAAATAATGCTCTCGATCCAGCGGGGTAGCTTCTCGGGTAGTCAGTTATTCAGTAAGTAGAATGACTTTATACCAATTGGTAACGATCTCCGACGGTTTGACGGCATGCTTTAATATTGAAGCCGTGAACTAAAGTGTCTATTGCGAATACTGTACAGCACATTTACCCCCGTACTATGATTCTGAAATTCAAACCAGGTACTTCAGAAGTAAATCCGTTTTACAGTATTGGATTTTTACACCATACCTCAGGGTATAAATAAAGTGCAACGTCAAACTCTTGTAGAACATTACGAATTGGCATAGAATTAAACTGTTTACCGGCGGCCTTACCTTCCCAGACCCCTGTAGTGATTGCTTGTTTAGTCATCATCGAAAAAAATTAGTAGTCATTTTGGCAAATGGACACCTTAATTTCATGTATGATTAGGACGATCGAGAGACAAACGGTGAGAGAACGTTACCACATTCTTCGAGACTTCAATTGCTAAATCAATCGATACACCTGCCCTGTCATTCCGTTGGTCAAATCAGATATTCCGACCGTCAATTCGCTGTGCAGTATTGGCAATAGGCCACTTCATTCACGCTATGAATATTAAAGTAGAAGGTCAAACCTTCGGAGTCATTCTTATTGCAGAAAACATACCCTCCCTAGAATCAAACACGCTGTAGCCAGTGTCATGCTTAGAGCTCACGGAAACAAATGAGTAGACATTATAACTGAAGCGCAACATGCTTTCAAATATGAATTAGAGGATTGAGAATCAAACCGTTCTAGACCGTTACTACCTTGTTTGAGAGTCGAAAAGCATAGTCAGTAACTTTATATGTAGTTGTGATTCCTAGAGTCAAGCCTGGAATTCCTGGAGTAAATCCGATGAAGAGCATTGATAATAGACACCTTAATTCACAGATTGTTCCTCACAGTAGAGCGGCAAACCGATTGAGAACGATACCAAATGTTATAAAGGCATTCTTTTTACCCAATACTTTATCTTCCGTGAACATAAGCAGATCTATCGTGGGTACATTGTCGTTTTCAGAGAATCAAATAGTATACATTTTAGTGTCGGGTACCTTAATTTCATGTATGCATTAGAAGATCGAGTGTCAAACCGATCGAGAACGTTACCACATTCTTTTAGAGACGAACGGTTATGTCATAGCTTGACATATCCTGATATGCCGAGAATGAGACCAGGTATTCTGGGAGTATATCCGCTGTAAAGTATGGCATTAGATACCCTATTTCGCCGTATAAACATTAAAGTGCAGAGTCAAGCGTTGTAGAACATTACGGATTGGTATAGAACCATGATATCTACCGAAGCACTTACCTTCCGAGAAATTAACCCGCCGTATCGACAGTATAACTTCGAATGTAGAGAAGAAAATCAGATGACATTTTAGTCACGGGCACATTTATTTCATGCATGAATTTGAAGATCGAGGGTGAAAGCGTTCGGGAACGTTACCACGTTCTGTGTGAGACGAACGGCTATGTCAACAGTTTCACGCATCCAGTGATTCCTTGAGTCAAACCAGCTATTCCTGGAATAAATCCGCTGAGCAAAATTGACAATTTACACCTTAAATCACGGTTTTAATAGCAAAGTAGAGCGTCAACGCGTTTGAGATCAGTGGCAATTGGTATAAGGTCAACAAATTACCGATGGCATTACCATCGAAGATGCAATCTCGCTGTTTCTAGAGTATAACTTCGTGTTCAGGGAAAGAAATTGGTCTCCATTTCTGAGACGGGAGCCTTTATTTCATGTATGACTTAGAAATCGAGTGTCAAAACCGTTCAAGATCGATCCCACCTTATGTGAAAGACCAACGGCTACGGAAATAGCTTCACATATCCTGTGATTCCAACGGGGAATCCAAGTATGCCGGGAGTATATCTGCAGTACAGATTGGGAAATATACTCCTCAATTCAAGGTATGAATGCTAAAGTGGAGCGTCAAAACGTTTCAGAACGTCACGGGTTATTAGAAAGTCAAATGTTTTACCATAGGCCTTACTCACCGAAAAATTAACCCGCTGAGTTGAGAGTATAACTTCCTATTTAGAGGAAGAAATAAATCCCCGTTTCAGTGACTGGTACATTTACTTTATGTGTAAATTACAAGATCGATGGTCAAACAGTTCGAGAACGTTACACACTATCCTGTGTGTCGAACGGCTAACTCAACAGCTTCACCTATACCTTGAGTCCGATAGTCAATACAGGGATTCAGATTGTTAGTAAGATGAACAGTACTAGTATTAGGTAACTTATTCTACGGTTCGAATATTAATTTAGAGCGTCAAACCGCTTGAAAGCGTTACCAGTTTTATATAAAGTCAAACGACTTTCTGAAGGCCGTACACTCCGAAAGCCGAAACCGGTGTATCGAGGGTATAACATAGTGTTCACAGCAACAATTGACAAACATTTTCGTGCCGGGCACCTTAATTTCATGTATCAATAAGAAGATAGTGGGGCAAACCGTGTAAGAACATTACCGCCTTCTTTGCAGGACGGACATCTATGTCAGTAGGTTCACCTATCCTGTGATACCGAGTCAATCCAGGTATGATGCAATTATATGCACTGTACTGTACTGGCAAGAGACACAATAATTCAGGGTTTAAATTTAAAGTAGAGCGTCAATAATTTTGAAATGGACAACAATTGGTATAAAGTAAAACGCCTTACTGATGAACTCACCCACCGAAAGCCTAATCCATTGTATCAGGAGTATAGCATCGTGTTCAGAGGAACAAAATTAATTTACATTTTAGTGATGGGCACATTAATTTCATGTATGTATTAGAAGGTCGATACCACCTCTCTGAGGGACGTACAACTAAGTCAATAGCACTACCTATCCCGTGATTCCGAGAGTGAAACGATGTGCTCTTGGACTAAATGCGGCGTACAGTATAGGCAATAGACACCATAGTTCAATATATGAATATTAAAGCAGACCGTCATACTGTTGCAGAACGATTTGTATTGCTATAGAGTCAATCTTTCTACCGAAGGCATTACCTTCCTAGAAGCTGATCCGCAGTATCGAGATTATAGCTTCGTGTTCGGAGGAGCACTTTGTATACATTTTAGTGACGGTCACATTAAATTCATGTATGAATTAGAAGATCGAGGGTCAAACAGTTCAAGGACGTCACCACATTCCTTGAGAGCCGAACAGCTAACTCGGTGGTTTCACATATCCTGTGTTTCCGAGAGTCATACTAAGTATTCCTGTAGTAAATCTGCTGAACAGGATTCGAAATAGACCCTTAATTCATGGTTTGAATGTTAACGTAAACGTCAAACCGATGCAGAACGATGGCTGTTATTATAAAGCCATACTTTTTACCGAATACCATACAATCCGAGAACATAACCCGCTGCAGCGAGTGCCATCCATAATGTTCACGGAAACAAACTAGTAGACATGTTGGTAGACGGGCACCACATTCAAGTGTAGACATTTCAAAAGCGAGAGTTAAACCGTTAGAAATCGATACCAACTTCCGTGGGGGTCAAACGGCTGTCAATAGCATCACCAATCCTGGATTCCAAGCTTCAGACCGGGTATGCCGTGTGTAAAGCCGCGGAATAGTTTAGGCAATAACGCCTTAATTGACGGTTTGTGTTTTAAAGAAGAGCGTCAAAACCGTTTGAGAGCGATACCAATTGGTATAAAATCGTACGTTTTTCCGAATGCCTCACCATCCGCGGACCTCACCGGCTGCATCCTGGGTATAACCTCGTGTTCAGGGGAACAAGTTAGTTTACATTTTGGTGACCTGCACCTTAATTTCCTATAGGAATAAGTAGATCGAGGGTCATACGGTTTGTGAAAGTTACCACCCTTCTTTAGAGTCGCATAGCTACGTCAGTAGCTCCTTGTATCCTGTGACTCTGACACCCAAACCTGGTATTCCGGGTGTAAATCCGCTGAACTGTATTGGGAATAGACACATTAATTCATGGCATGAATATTAATGAAGTGAGTCAGTCGTCGGGGAACATTACCAATTGGAATATAGTCACCCTCTTCACCGAGTACCTTACTGTCCGAGAATCTAACCCGTTGTAACGAGTGCCTGGCTTAGTGCTCATGGATACAAATTAGTAGACATTTAGCAGGCGGACACCTTGTCTTCATGTATGAGTGAAAGATCGAGCGTCAAAGCGCACAACAAAGATCCGACCTTCTTTGAGAGTCGAGCAGATAAGCAAATAGCATCACTTATCCTGCGATTCGGATGGACAGACCAGGTATTCCGGAAGTCAATGCACTACAGGCTGTTACAAATGGATGCATTAGTTCACGGTTTAATATTAATGTAGAGCATGAATCCTGTTGAGAACGTTGTTAGTTGGTATAAAGATAATCGTCATAGAGGAGACTTTACACTCCGCAAACCTATCCGGCGGTATGGAGATTGTAACTACGTGTTCAGAGGTATAAATTAGTATACATTTTAGAGCGGGGCACCTTAATTTCATGTATGAATTAGAAGATCGAGAGTCAACCGAAGGACCCTGGTACCACTTTTTTTGGGGACTCATTCTGCTGCGTCAATAGGTTCGTCTATCTTATGATCCCGAGTGTCAAACTAGGGGTCCGAGATTAAATCCGTTGAACAGTATTGCCAATGGACACAATAAATCACGCCAAGAATATTAAGGTTGAGTGACAAACCGCCAGGAAACATTACCAATTGGTATAAGGTCAATCATTTTACCCGTTGCATTACCTCCTGAGTACCCAATTCGCTGCAGCGATTGTCTTGCTTAGTTTTTAGGTGCTCAAATTAGTAAACATTTTAGCATACGGACACCCTATTTCAATGTATGAATAGCAATATAGAGAGTCAAACCGTTCAAGAACGATAACACCTTCCTCACGCGTCGAACGGCTACGTCAGTAACTTCACCAATCCTGTGATTCATAGAGTCAAACTAGGTGCTCCGGGTGTAAATGACCAGTAGAGTATTGGTAAAGCACAATGTTGGATATTAATGTTAAAGCAGACCGTCAAACAGTAGCAGAACGATACACATTCGTATGAAGATAATCGTTTCACCGACAGCTTTACCTTGCGCGTTGCTAACCCATCGGAAGTATAACTTCCGGTTCAGAGAATCATATTAGTTTACATTTTAGTGACGGGCTCATTAATTTCATTTGTGAGTTAGAAGGTCCAGTTTCAAACAGATACAAAACGTTACAACCTTCATTGCGGATCGCACTCATATGTCAATAGATACACCTCTCCTGTGATACCAAGTGTCAAACCACGTATTCCGGGAGTAAATCTGTCGAGCAGTAGCGGTATTATGAACCCTACTTTCCGGTGAAAATATTAAATTGCAGTATCAAACCTTTGTCGATCTTTACGTGTTGATATAATGTCAAACTTCTCGCCGAGGGCCGTACCTTCCGAGATGCTATCCCGCTGTATCATGGTATTAACTTCGTGCTCAGAGAAACAAATTAGTATACATTTCACTGACGGGCACCGCAATTTCATGCATGAATTTGAAGATCGAGGGTCAAACCGTTCGAGATCGTTACCATCTTCTTCGAGATTCAAACGGCTAGGTAAGTAACTTCATCTACCTTTGTTTCCGATAGTCAAGCCAGGTAATCCTCGTCCAAACACGCCGAACAATATTGCCATTAGACACTATATTTCACGGCATGGATATTAAACATCATTGTCAAAACGTTGTTGATCGTTTCCTATTGGTATAGAGTCAAAGTTCCTACAACCTAACATAACCCGCTGTATTGAGTGTATAACTACTTGTTCGCAGTAACTATTTAGTATACATTTTAGTGACAGACAACTTAATATAATGTATGATTTTCAAGATCGGGTGTCAACCTTTCGGGAAGCTTATCACTTACTTTGAGGAACGAACGGCTTAGAAAACAGTTTCGCCTCTTCCAGGAATCCAGGACTGAAATGAGGCATTCCGGGGGTAAACCCGCTGAACTGTTTTGCAATAGACAGCGTAATTCACGGTATGAATATTAAAGTTGAGAGTCGTACAGTCGCAGAACATTATCAATTCCTATAATATCATTCTTTTTACTGAATACCTTGTCGGACAGGTTATTCGGCTATTCCCGCGAATCAAACCAGGTGCTCCGGATGTACATCCACTGAACATTACTGGCAATAGACATCCCAAATCACACTATATATATTCAAGTGGAGAATACAACCGTAGGAGAACGTTATGTGATGGTATGGAGTTAACCTTTTATCGGACACCTTACCTACGGGTAAACCCGCTGTATCGAGAGAATAACATCGTATTCAGAGGAACAAATTACTATACTATATACTAGAGTCGGGAACCTTAGTTTCATGTATGAATTAGAAGATCGAGGGCAAACCGTTTGAAAACGATACCACCTTCCGTGAGAGGCGAACGGCTGTCTATACCTTCACCTATCCTGTCATTCAGAGAGTCAAACCAGGTGCTCTGGGAGTAAATGAGCTGATCAGTATTGGCAATGGACACCTTAATTTAAGATATGAAAATTAAAGTGCAGTGTCAGACCGTTGCAGATCGTTACCTATTCGTATAGATTCAAACCTAAACTGAAGGCTTTACCTTCCGATAAGCTTAACCTGCTGTAGGGAGTATCGTGCCTAGTGTCCACGGAAACAAATCAGTAGACCTTTTAGTGACGGCACACTTAATTACGTGCCCCCCCCCCCACTAAAATGTATACGAATTCGTTTCTCTGATCACGAAGTTATACCCTGCATGCAGCAGGTTACTTTCTCAGAAGGTATGGTATCCGGTAAATAGTATGACTCTATACCAATTGGTAACGTTCTCAAACGGTTTGAAACACACGGTTTGACACACGCACACACACACACACACACACACACACACCTCTAATATTCCAACTGTGAAATAAGGTGACCAGAGCCCATACTGTGTAGCGTATTTACTCCTCAAATACGTGGTGTGACTCTCGGAATCACAGGATAGGTGAAGCTATTGTCGTAGATGTGCGGTTCTCAAAGAAGGCGGTAACGTTCTGGAAATGTTTGCCTAACAATCATCTCATACATACATGAAATTAAGGTGCCCGTCACTATAATGAATACTATGCTGTATCTCTAAACACGAAGTTCTGTACATACAGCAGGTTAGTTCCTCGGACGGTAAGGTCTTGTGTTAAACGTTTGACTCCATACTAATTGGTAGCGTTCTGAAACAGTTTCACGCTATAGGTTAATAATCATACCGTGAGTTAAGGTGCCTATTGCCAATAATGTACAGCTCCTGGAATTTCTGGAGTGACAGTCGGAATAACAAGATGGGTGCAGCTATTGCCATAGCCGTTCGACTCTCAATGATGGTGGGATCGTTCTCGGAGGTGTGACTCTCGATTTTGCAACACAAACATGAAAATAAGGTTGTGCCTGTGTCAAAATGTCTACTCATCTTCTTGCGTGAACACTAAGTAGGACACTGCCTATAGCGAGTTATGTTCCCAGAAGGCAAGATATTCGGTAATAAGAATGACTTTATACCAATTGGGAACAATCTCAAACGGTTTGTCGCTCTACTATAATATGCATACATTGAATTAAGGTATCTAATGCCAATACTGTTCAGCATGTTTACATCAGGAATGCCAGGTTTGAACCTCGGAATGACAGGTTAGGAGGAGCTATTGACTTCTCCGTTCCACTCTCAATGAGGGTGGCAACGATCTCGAGCGGTTTTGCTCTCAATCTTCTATTTCATAGCTGATGTTCAGGTGCCCGTCACTAAAATGTATACTAGCTTGTTCCTTTGATTACAAAGATATACTCTCAAAACTGCCGGACAGGTTCTTGAACGGTAAGGCCTGCGGTGATGCATTTGACTCTATACCAATTGGTAACGTTCTCCATCGGTGTGGCGCACGAACTTCGTATTCATACATGGAGCTAAGGAGCCACACACTGAAATTTATTGTTACTTGTATCTCTGAACACGAAGTTACAGTCTCTATACGACGGGTTAGGTTCTCGGAGGATAAGGTCTTCGGTAATGAGTATGTCGTTATACCAATTCATAACGTTCTTAAACCGATCGACCCGCTGATTTAATATTCAGTCCGTGAATTAAGGTGTCAATTGCTAATCTCAGCGAATATGCTTCCCGATTACCTGGTATTACTCTCGGTATCGAAATATAGGTGAAGCTATTGACTTGTCCGTTCGACGAAGAAAGAGGATGGTATCCTCCACGATCGGTTTGACACTCCATCTTCTAATTCATACAGGAATTTAGGGTGCCCGTCTCTGAATTGAAAATTATTTTCATTCTCTGAACACGAAGTTATACTCTTGATGAAGCCGGTGAGGTTCGCGGATGGTAAGGCATTCGTAAAACGATTGATATTATACCAATTTATAACGCACTCAAGCAGCTTCATAATCTTCTTTAATATTGATACCGTGAATTATTGTTGTCCATGGCAAATAGAGTACACTTTATTGACTCTCGGTATTCCTGGTTTGACTATCGGAATAGCGGGATAGATGAAGCTATTGAACTCTACCGTGGGACTCTCAATGGAGGTGGGATCGTTCTCGAACGGTTAGAATCCCGATTATTCTAATCATACAAGAAAATAGGATGTGCTTCTGCTATAATGTCTCCACATTTGTTTCTGTGAGCAGTATGCATGACACGTACTGCAGCGCGTATGGATCTTGGAATGCAAGGTATCCTGTAAAAAGCTTTACTACATACCATTTGGTAATGATCTCGACGGATTTTCCTCCTACTTTAATATTCATATCGTGAATTAAGGTGTCTATTGTCAATACTTTGCAGCGGATTTACGCCCGGGAAAACCTGGCTTGACTCTCGGAATCACAGGATAGGCGAAGGTATTGACGTAGACGTTCGACTCATTAAATAGGGTGGTAACGATCTCGATCGGTTGGACCATCGATATTCTAATGCATACATGAATTAATATTGCCATCACTAATATGTATTCTAATGCGGTTCTCTGAGCACGAAGTTATACTCTAAATAGAGCGGGTTATGGTCTCCGAAGGTAAGGCCATCGTGAAGATAGGGTCTCTATACAAAATGATAATGATCTCCCACAGTTTGCCTTTCTACTTAAATGTCCAATCCGTGAAATATTATGTCAGTTGCCTATATAATTCAGAGGATTTTCTCCCGTAATGTCTGGTTTGACTCTCGGAATCACAGGATACATGATGATACTGCCTGAGCTATGCGACACTCAATGAAGGTGGTATCGTTCTCCAACGGTTTAAGCACTCGATCTTCAAATACATACATGAAATTAAGGCGCCCGACACTGAAATGATTACTAATTTCCTTCTCTGAATACGAAGTTATACTCCCGGCACAGCGGGTTGGGTTCTCGGATGGTAAAGTACTCGGCCAGATAATGACTTTATACCATTCGGTAATGTTGTCCCACGTTTGTCTCTCTACATGAGTATTCATGCAGTGAATTAAGCTGTCTATTGCCGATACTTTTCAGCGGATTTACTCGCCGAATACATGGTTTGGCTCTTGGAATCATGGGAGAGATGAAGCTATTTACATAGCCGTTCGACTTCCTAGGGAAGGTGGATTCGGTTGTTATCGGCTTGACTTTCGATTTTGCTATTTATACACGAAAATGTGATACCAGTCTGCTGAAATCTCTACCAATTTGGTTTCTGTCATCATTAAGCAAGGCACTGGCTAAAGCTAGATAGGTTTCACGGAATGTATGGTATTCGGTTAGGAGAATGACATTATATGAACTGGGTAATGATCTCCGTCAGTTTGACTATCCACCTTTTATATTCATACCGTAACATAAGATTTCAATTACATAGCGGGTCAGCGGATTTTACTCCCGGAATACATCATGCGGCTAATGGTATCTTGCAATAAATTATGCTATTGACGTACCCGCTCGTCTCTCAAAGAATGTGGTAACGTTCTCGACGGTTTGACACTCGATATTCTGACGCATACATGAAATTAATGTACTCGTCACCAAAATGTGTTATAATGTCTTCCTTAATAACGAAGTATACTGCCCATGCAGCGGCTTATGTTCACCGAAGGTAAGGCCTTCGGCAAAAACAGTGACGTTATACCATTGGGTAACGATCGCCTACAGTTTGTATACCTACTTTAATGTTTCAAACCGTGATTTATTCGTGCCAATTGCCAAATATTTTCAGCGTATTCAATCCTAGAATACCTGGTTCAGCTCTGGGAATCACAGCATGGGTGGACGCTTTTGATTTTGCCGTTAGATTCACACGGAAGGTGGTAACGTTCCCGAACGGTTGGACTGCCGATTTTTCCACATATACATGAATATTAGGGCTTTCGTGTGCTAAAATGTCAATTAATTTGTATCCGTGAACGATAAGCAACACACTCAGTGCAGCGTGATAATTCCTCGGGACGGTGAAGGTAATTGGAAAAAAAGCTGACTTTATAGCAACTGCTAATATTCTCCCAACGGATAAAGCCTGTACTTTAATTTTCATACCGCGAGATAAGGTGTTTATTGCCAATGCTGTTCATCGGATTGACCCGCAGTGTACCTGGTTCGGACTCTCGGAATAAGCGGATTGGTGGAGCTCTTGACTTCGTTGTGCATCTCCCAATGTAGGTGGTATCGTTCTGGAATTATTTGACCCTTGATCTTCTAACGCATGAACCAAGACAAGCTGCCCATCACTGAAATAAGAACTAATTGCTTTTTCTGAACACGAAGTTATGCTCTCGATGCAGCTGGTCGAGCCCACGGAAGGTAAGGCCTTTCCTTAAAACGTATGAATTTTTACCAATTGGTGACGACCTCAAACGGTTATGGCGCTATACTTTAATATTGAAACCGTGATCATAGGAGTCTAATGCCAATACTGCTCATTCGATTTGCGCCCGGGAATTCCAAGATTGAGGCACGGAAACACTGGATACGTGAAGTTTACCTTCTTAGACGTTCGACCCTCAAAGAGGGTGGTAAGATTCTCAGACTGTTGGACCATCAATCTTCTAATTCATACATGGTGCCTGGCCTATAAAATGTGTACTAATTCGTTCCCCTGAACGCGATGTTGTTCTCTCGATACTGATGGTTGGGAATTCTGTAAAGGGAATGACCTCATACCAATTGGTAATGTTCTTCGTAGGCTTGACTCTTTACTTTAATATTCGTACCTCGTATTAACGTGCCCATTGCGAATACTGTTCAGCAGATTTACGTCCGGAATACCTGGTTTGACTCTCGGAATCACATGATAGGTGATGGGGATTGACGTAACGGATCGACTCTTAATGACGGTGGTAACTTCCAAGATCGCATTAGCCCTCGATCATATAGTTCATACATGATATAAGGGTGCACGTCACTAAAATGTAAAATAATATGGTTCTCCGAACCCGAAGATATAATCGATGGAGTGGGTTAGCTCTTCGGAAAATGAGGCCCGTCGGTAACATGTCTGACTATACAGCAGTTCTACAACGCATTGACTCTCTTCCTCAATATTTGTATCGTGAAATTGCGTGTCTAATGCTAATATTGCACAGCGGGCTTAGACCGCGGATTACCTGGTTTGACTGTTGAGATCACAGTATAGGTAATGCTGTTGACTTAGCCCCTCGACGCTTACCGAAGATGGCAACGTTCTCAAACTTCCTTACTCACGATTTTTCTATTCGAATATGTAAATAAGGTGCCCGTCATTAAAATGTATACTAATATCTTTCTCTCAACTCGAAGATATACACTCGATACAACGAGAGAGGATAACAGAAGTGAAGCTATTGGGAAAAAAAGTACTTTATTCGAGTTGCTAATGTCCAGCGAGCGTTTGACTCTCTCCTTTAGTGTACATACTGCTGATTGATGTGTTTATTGCCACTAGTTGTCTTTGGACGAAACTCCCGGAATGCCCGGGGTGACTGTCGGAATCAAAGGGAAAGGTGATACTTCTGACTTAGGCGATTATCTCTGACGGAAGGTGGAATCGCTATCGAACGGTTTGATCCACAATCTTTTAATCCATACATGAGCATGAGGTACCCGTCACTAAAATGCCTACTGATTTGTTTTTCTGAGCACGAGGATATATATACTAGCGTTAGAGCGGATTAGATTCTCGGAAGGTGCGGCCTGCGGTCAGACGTACGACTTTGTAGTTAAAGTTAAAGTTAAAGTAGTTAAAGTTGCACAAATGTGTGACTCTGTACTTTTATATTTATATTATAAGTAGGGTTTTTAATGCCGATACTGTACGGCGAATAATCTCCCGGAATACATGGCTTGACTCTCGGTATCATGGGATATGTGATGCTACTGACTTTGCCGTTCGATTCTCAAGGAAGGTGGTAACGTTCTCGAAACAGCTTGCTCCTCGATCTACTAATTCATACATGAAAATTATCGTGGCCGCCCACTAGAATGTATACTAATTTTTCCGATGAACACGAAGTTATGCTCTCAACACAGCGGAGGGGATTCGCGGATGGTAAAGTATTGGTTAAAGGAATCGCTCTATTCCATTTGGTAATTTTACCCGACGGTTTTGTCTCTGAACCTGAATATTCACGCAGTGAATTAAGCTGCCTATTGCCAAAATCTGTTCACTGTATTCAATCCCGGGAATACCCGGTTTAACTCTCGCATCACAGGATAGGTGAAGCTACTGACATACTTGTGCGACTCTCAAGAAAGGTGATAACGTTCTCCATCGGGTTGACAACGATCATCGAATTAATACCTGAACTTATGGCGGACGTCAATAAAATATATACTAATTTGTTTCTCTGGACGCAAAAGTTATACTCTTTATACAGCGGGATACGATCACAGAGGGTGAGTCCTCTTGTGAACAGTTTGGCTCTGTACCAGTATGTAACCTACAACGGTTTGACACTGTACTTTAATATTCATGCGGTGAATGACTATGTCTTTTGCCAATACCGTTCACCGGATTCACACCCAAAATTCCTGGTTAGACTCACGGAATCACAGAATAGGAGAATCTACTGACTAAGCAGTGCAGCTCGTGAAGGGTGTGGTGACGTTCTGGAACAGATTGTCTGTTGAGCTCCTAATCCATACATGAAATCAATGTGCCCGTCGCTAAGATGTAAAATAATATGCTTTTTTGAGCGCGGTATACTAGAGTATAAAGGTATACTCTCGATACGGCCGGATTGGTCCACGGTAGGTAATGCTTTCTGAAAAAAGTTTGACTCTATACAAATAGGTAACGTTCTACAATGGTTTGAGTCTGTTCCGTAATATTGATAACGTGATATAGCGTGTGAATTTCCAATACAGTACTGCGGGTTTAGTCGCGGAATATCTGGTCCTTCTCTCGGAAGCACAGGATGGGTGATGCCATTGACTTAGTTGTTCTTGTCTTACAGGAAGTGGCAACGTTCTCGAGCGGTTTGGCCCTCTACCTTCTACTTCATACATGAAGTTAAGGTGCCCATCTCTCAAGTGAATAGTATTTTCTTTCTCTGAACACAAAGTTCTACTCTCGAAACAGCGGATTATGTTCACCGAAGGTAAGACCTTCGGTAAACAGTTTGACTCTTTACCAATAAGTGTCACAGAACAAGTGTTTACCTCTGCACTTTAATATTTATACCGTCAATTAGGGTGTCTAATTTCAATACTGTACAGCGGATTTACTCCCGAAATACCTGCTTTGCCCTTCGGAATCATAGGATGGGAGAAGCTATAGTCTTAGCCGCTCGACACTCAGAAATGGTGGTTACGTTCTCGCAGTGTTTTACCCTCGATATTCGTACTCATGCATGAATTTAAGGTGCCGTCACCAAAATGTATTATAATGTCTTCCCTAATAACGAAGTTATACTTCCTATGCAGCGGCTTATGTTCTCCGGAGGTAAGGCCTTCCGCAAAAAGAGTGCCTTTATACCATTTGGTAACGATCGCCTACAGTTTGTCTTTCTACTTTAATGTTCAAACCGTGATTTATTGTGCCAATTGTCTATATTGTTCAGCGCATTCAATCCTAGAATACCTGGTTCAGCTCTAGGAATCACAGCATGGGTGTAGCTTTTGATTTTGCCGTTCGATTCACACAGAAGGTGGTAGCGTTCCCGAACGGTTCGACTGCTGATTTTTCCATACATACATGAATATAGGGCTTCCGTGTGCTAAAATGTCAAATAATTTGTATCCGTGAACGATAAGCAACACACTCAGTGCAGCGTGATAACTTCTCGGACGGTAAGGTGATTGGAAAAAAGGCTGACTTTATAGCAACTGCTAATATTCTCCAACGGATAAAGCCTGTAATTTAATTTTCATAGCTCGAGATAAGGTGTTTATTGCCAACGCTATTCATCGGATTGACTCCCGGAGTACCTGGTTTGACTATCGTAATCTCAGGATAGGTGACGCTATTGACTTACCGGTGCGTCACTCAAAGATGCTTGTAACGTTCTGGGACACTTTGTCTCTCCACAATCTAATTCACACGTGAAATTAAGGTGACCGTCACTATAAAGTATACAAATTTGTTTCTTTGGACACGAAGTTATACTCTCGACATAGTGTGTTTGGTTCTCGTTAGGCGGTGCCTTCGGTAAAATGTTTGACACTATACCAATAAGTAACATTTTACAAAGGTTTGACTCCGTACATTAATATGTATATCCTGAGCCGAGGTGCCTATTTCCAATTCTGCACAGCGGATTTTCTCAAGGAATACCTGGTTTGGCTCTCGGTATCACAGCATAGGTGTAGCTATTGATTTTGCAGTTGGACTCTCAAATAAGGTGCTATCGTACTCGCAACGGATTAACCCACGATGTTCCTATTGACACATGAATATAAGGTGTCCGTCTGGTAAACCTCTACTTACTTGTTTCTGTTACCACTAGGCAAGTCACTCGCTGCAGCGGGTTAGTTACCAGGAAGGTAATGCATTAGTTGAAAAAATTACGTTATACCAATTTGTAATGTTCTCCGACGGTTTGACCCTCAAAATTAATATTTATGCCGTGAACTAACGTGTATGCTGTCAATACTACAATGTGGATTGACTCCCGGAAAACCTGGTTTGGATATCGGAATAACAGGATAGGAGAAGCTAGATCCCTAGCCGTTCAATTCACAAAGATGGTGGTAACATTCTCCAACGGTATTACACTCGATCTTCTAATTTATATACGAAGATAAGCTGTGCTTCTACTATAATATCTACTAATTTCATTCCATGAGCACTAAGCATGACACTCACCGCAATTGGTCAGGTTCTAGGAAGGTAATGTATTCGGTGAGAAGAATGACTGTATTCCAAGTAGTAATGTTCTCCTACGGATTGATATGAATTCATACCGTGAATGAAGGTGACTATTGACAGTAACGTGCAGCGGATTGACTCCCGGATTACCTGGTTTGACACTCTGAATCACAGGATAGGTGAAGCTGTTGACATAGACGTTCGCCTCAATCAGAAGATGGTAACGTCATGGAACGGTTTGACCAACGATAATCTAATTCATACATGAAGTTAAGGTACCCCTCACTGAAACTTATAATAGTGTCATTTACTGAACACCGAGATATACTCTTGATACAGCGGGTTAGGTTCTGGGAAGGTAAGGTCTTCGGTAAATGGTTTATCCTTTTACCAGTATGTAACGTTTTCAAACGGTTACACGCTCTTCTTTAATACTCAAGCCCTGAAACAGGGTGTCTTTTGCCAATAGTGTACAGCGGATGGACTCCTGGATTTTCAGGACTGTCTCACGGAATCACTGGATAGGCGGAGCTATTGACTCAGGTTTTCGACCTGCAAAGAAGGTGATAACATTCTCGAACATTTTGATCCCCGATCATCTAATTAATGCATGAAATTAAGGTGACTGTGACTAAAATGTATTCTACTTTGTTTCTCTGAACAGTGTCGATACAGCGGGTTAGGTTCTTGGGAGGTTTGGGCTTCGGTAGAAAGATTGACTCTATACCAATAGGTAACGTTCAACAACCGTTTGCCTGTGTACTTTACTCCTGGAATACATGGTTTGACTCTCGGTATGACGCGATAGTTTATGGTAGTCAATGCCTTGTGTGACTCCCAATGATGACGGCAACGTTTTGGTCCAATTTGCCCCTCAATCTTATACTTCATACTTGAAATTGAGGTGCCCGTCTCCAAAATGTATACTAACTTCTTTCTCTAGGCACGAAGTTATACTCTCGATACAGCGGGTTTGTTTCTCCGAAGGAGGTACCTTCTGTAATATGTTTGACACTACATCTATACGGAGCGTTCTACGACGGTTTGACACTGTACGGTAATATTTCTACCGTAAACATGGGTGTCTATTGCGAATTCAATGCAGTGGACTTATTCCCTGAATTCCTGGTTTGGCTCTCGGTATCTCACGATAGGTGTAACTATTGATTCAGCATTTAAACGTTCGAAGAAGGTGCTATCGTTCTCGCACGGTTTGTCCCTCGATTCTCCTGTTAATCCATGAAAATAATATGTCCGTCTGCTGAAATGTCTACTAATTTGTTTCTGTGAACGCGAGGCAAGGCAATCGCTAGAATCGCCTCTCGGAAGTGAAGGAATTGTGTAAAATGAATGACATTATACCAATTGGTAATGTCCACCGACAGTTTGACTCTCACCTTAACATTCATGCCGTGAATTTCGGTGCCGATTGCCAATATTGTTCAGCCCATTTACTTCAGGATCACCTGCTATGACTCTTGGAAGCACCTAATTTATGTTGCTATTGACTCAGCCAGTCGATTCTCAAACAAGGCGGTAAAGTTCTCGAAAGGACTGACCATCGATTTTCTGAGTGCTTGCTGTACTTCTGCTATAATATCTACTCTTTCGTATCCGAGAGAACTAAGCATGGCTCTCGCTGAAGCGGGTTAGGTTCTATGAGGGAAATGCCTTCGGTAAAAAGGATGACTGCATTCCAATTTGTAATGTTCTTCCACGGATTGACCTTCTACTTTTATATTCGTACCGTGAATTATGGTCACTATTTCCAATACTGAACAGCGGTCTGACGCCAGGAATACGGGATTTGACTATCGGAATCACCGGATAGTTGAAGCTATTGACTTAGTCGTTCGAATCACAAAGTCGATGGGAACATTCTTGAACTGTTTCAATCCCGATTATTTTATTCATACATGAAAATAAGGTGCCAGTCACTCCAAATTATACTAATTTGCTTAAGTTTGTAGTAAGCAACACATTCGCTGCAGTGTGTCATGTTCTCGGTAGTTATGGTAATTGATAACACGTATGACTTTATACCAACTGGATACGTTCTCAAACGGTTTCACGCTCTACTTTAATATTCATATCGTGAGTTAAGGAGTCCATTGTCTATTGCGTTCATAGAATTGATTCCCGGAATTCCTATTTTGACTATTGTTATCACAGGATTGGTGCAGCTATAGACTTAGCCTTTCGACACCCGAGGAACGTGGCAACGGTCTCGTAAGGTTTGATTCACGATTATTCTATTCATACTTGCAAATATGGTGCCAGTCTATGAAAATGGCTACTAGTTCGTTCCTGTGATCGCGTAGCAAGACAATCGCTGCAGTGGCTTGCGGTCTCTGAATGTAAGTTGTAGGTTAGGAAGAATGACATTATACCAATTGGGAATATTATCCGACGGTTTGACTCGTAACCTTAATATTCATGCCGTGAACTAGGGTTTCTATCGCCAATAGCGTTCAGCGCATTTTCGCAAAGAATACGTGGTCTAACTCGCGCAATCCCAGGACAGGTGAAGATATTGGCATAGTTGAGCGACATAAAAGGAAGGTGGGGCCGTTCTCAAACGGTAGACTCCGGATCCTCTAACTTATAATGAAAATCAGGTGTGCTTTTGCCATAATGTCTACTCATTTGTTTCCGTGAGCACTTAGCATGACATACGCTATAACGTGATATGTTATATGAAGGTATTGTATTCGGTAAAAAGAATGTCTGTACACAAATTGGCAATGTTCTTCGTCGGATTGACCTCCGACATTAATATTCACACCTTGAATTATGGTGTCTATTGCCAATGCTGTACAGCGGATTGACTCGCGGAATACCCGATTAGACTTTCGGAATCCCAGGAGAGGTGAAGGTATTAACTCATTCGTCCGACTCCCAAAGAATGTGGTAACGATATCGAACAGAAGGACGCTCGATCTTCTAATTCGTTAATGAAGTTAAGGTGCCCTTAAATTCAATGTATACTAATTTGATTCCATTGGCAGTCAGGAACACACTCACTGCAGCGCGTTAGCATCTCGGCAGTTAAGGTCTTCGTTAAGAAGTATGACTCTATAACAGTGCGTAACGTCCTCTCACGGTTTGTTCTGCATATTTACTCATTCAATACCTGGTTTGACTTTCGGAATCAGAGGGTTTGTGCAGCCAGTGATTTAGATGTGCGCGTCCCATATATGGTGGTAACGTTCTGGAACAGTTTGCCCCTCACTCTTCCAATTCATACATGAAGTGGAGGTGCCCGTCACTGAAATGGGTACTAATTTCGATCTTCGTACACGAAGTTATAATCTGGGAACGGCAGGTTAGCTTCTCCGAAGGTAAGGCTACCAGTAAAGTGTTTGGCTCTATACCAGTGTGTAACAATATACAACGCTATGACGGAGTGCATTAATTTTCAAACCGTAAATTAAGGTGTCTGTTGCCAAAACTGTTTATCAAACTTACTCCCGCAGTGCCTGGTTTGACTCTCCGAATCCCAGGATTGGTGATGCTATTGACTACGGCGTTCGCTTCACAGAAGGTGGTAACGTTATGGAGAGGGCTGAAGCTCGATCTTCTAATTAATGCAAGAAATAAACGTGTTCTTCACTGAAATCTATACACATTTCTTTCTCCGATCAGGTAGTTATACCCTTGATACAGCGGGTTTGGTTCTCGGAATTAATGCCTTCCTTAAAAGTTTACCCTATACGAATTGAAACTGTTCCCCGACGGTTGGACTCTCTACTATAGTGTTCATACCATGATCTGAGGTCTCTATTACCAATGCTGTTCAGCGGATTTTCTACCGGAATACCTGGTTTGGAACTCGGAGTCACAGGATAGGTGAGACTGCTGACATAATTGTACGAATCCCAAAGGCGGTGGACACGTTTCAATAAGGTTTAACCCTCGATATTCCATTTCATTCATGCAATTAATATGCCCGTCACTAGAATGTATACTAATTTGTTCCTGTGAACATGATGTTATGCCCTAGATACTCCGGTACAGGCTTTCGGGGTGTAAGGTCTTCAGTAAAACTTTTGACATTACACGAAGCTGATAACGCTCTCAAACGGTTTGACGCTCTACTTTAATACTAAGACCGCGAATTATCGTGTCTGTTGCCAAAATAGTTCAGTGGACATACTACCGGTATACCTGGTGTGACTCTTGGAATCACCGTATAGGTGAAGCTATTGACCTAGCCGTTCGTCTCTCTCGGAATGTTTCTCTTTTCATACGTGAATATCGGCATTCCGTCTGCAAATGTGTCTGCTGATTTGTATCCGTGAACACTAAGTAACACACTCGGGGCAGCGGGTTAGATTCTCGGAAGTTAAAGCCTTCGGTTAAAGGCTCTCTTCGACGAGTGCCTCAAGTGTGGATGATTTCCGAAGAGATGGAAGAGGGCCAAGGTGGTATTGCTGCAGAAGCCTGGCAAGACCCAGCAATCTCCGTCGGCGTACAGGCTGATCTACTTGCTGGATGAGGGCAGAATATTGTTGTAGAGGGTATTGTCTCATAGACTGACTACCCACCTCTCAACGGTCGGTTCGGATCTGGACAACCGCCAGTTCGGTTTTAGGCATGGACGATCGACCATCGAAACGCTTCTGCGCGTCATGTACCATTCGGAACGGGTCGTTCGACGGGGTGGGGTGATGCTAGCGATCGGGCTCGACAACGCCAATGCATTCAACGGGTTGCCCTGGACAGATATCAGGTCTGCACTAGTTCGGCACCGAGTTGGAGCGGGATCCCGCAGGGGTCGGTGCTGGGCCCGATTCTGTGGGACTAAGCGTTCGACGAGGTGCTACACGCCGCACTCTCGGCAGGAGTGTGCGTCACGTGTTACGTGGACGGTACCTTGGCCGCGACGAGCGGGATGTACTACGAGGAAACCGCCCTGCGACCCGATGAAAGGGTGGTCGCTGTAGTTGGGGCCATAGAACGCCTGGGATTATGCGTCTCTCCGGAGAAGACCCAGGCCAACTGGTTCCACAGCGGGAGCTGGAAGCGTGTAATACCACCCGGGTGGCCAGCAGGATCGCAACAGGATACCGCACCCTCACCCATGAGACAGCCGCCGTTCTGGCAGGCCTCCCACCGATGGACCTGCTGGCGGCAGTGGCAGCGCGGCCCAACGGGCTCCTGCGCGGCTACCGCGTAGGGAACGCCGTTCCAGGATCGGAGGAACTCGAAGAAATCGAAGAAAAGGAGTGGGAGATCCGGCGGTCCGTCATGAATATATGGCAGGGCCGGCTGCACAGGCCGGACGGCGCACGCCGTGGCCACCGGGCCGTCGGGCCGATCGTCCCTGTACTGGGCGACTGGATGAGGAGCCGTAGAAAGCGGATATTCCGCCTCACTCAGGTACTCTCCGGGTACGGATGCTTCTGGGAGTACCTGCACATGATCTGGAAGAAGGTAATGCCAGGGTGTTTGCATTGCGGAGCGGAGGTGGTCACCGGGCAGCACATCCTGGAGGAGTGTCCGGCTTGGGCGACGGTGAGATGGGAGCACTAGCGGCTCGTAGGATGGGACCTCTCGCACCATGCCATCGTACCAGGCATGGCTGGGAGCGATTGAGTTTGGCAAGCGGTGGCCTCCTTCTGCGAGCAGGTCATGCAGCGGAAGGGGGTCGCATTCAGAGAAACAAATTAGTATCAATCTTTGTAGCTTGCAGCCTTAATTACATGTATTAGAATATTGAGGGTCAAACAGTTGGAGAACGTTAGCACCCTCTTTGAGATTCGAGCGGCGGAGACGATTCCTTCAAATATCCTGTGATTCTAAGAGTCAAATCAAGCATTCCGGGAGAACATCTGCTGAATATTACGGGCAAAAGGCCCCAGAATTCACGGTTTGGATATTAAATTTCAGAGTCCAAGCGTTGTCAAATGTTACGTATTGGTATAGTGTCAGAATTTTTACCGACGGCCTTACCAACCAACAAGCTTACCTGCTTTATGTAGAGTATAACTTCGAATTCAGTGGAGCAAACTAGTACATATTTAAGTCACGGGTACCTTAACTTTAAGTATGAACTGTAAAGATCGATTGTCAAGCTGTTCCAGAAACTCAACGCCTTCTTTGAGGATAGAACGACTAGGTCAATAGCTTCACCTGTCCTGTGATTCCAAGCCTGCGATTTCGACAACGAAACCAGCTATTCCGTGAGGAAATACCCTGTACAGTATTGCCATTAGTCACATTACTTCACGTAATGAGAATTAAACCACAGAGTCAAGCCGTTGTAGAACTTACCTATTGGTATGACGTCAAACATTTTACCGATGTCCCAACCTTCGTAGATGCTAACCCGCCATATCGAGAATATAACTCCGTCTTCAGAGTAAGAAATTAGCAAACGCTTTTGTGACGGGCATCTTAATTTCATTACGAACAAGAAGGTCAAGGGTCATGCCGCCGGTAAACGTTGCAACCTTATCTCAGAGCCGAACGGCTATGTCAGCAGCTTCACCTTTTCTGTGATTCCAAGAGTCAAACCAGGTTGTCCACGTCCAAACCCGTTGTACTGTATTGGCATTCGACACACAATTTCAGGTATAAATGTTAAAGATCAGAGACAAACCGTTATAGATCGTTCCCTATTGCTATATGGTCAGGCTTTTTACACATGGCCTTACTTTCCGAGTAACGCACCCACTGTATCGAGATTATATCTTTGTGTTCAGAAGAGTAAAATAGTGTACATTTTAGTGACTGGCACATTAATTTCATTAATGAACTAGAATATCGGCTGTCAAGCCGTTCGGGAGTGTTACCACGTTCCTTGAGAGCCGAAAGCCTAATGCAATAGCTTCAACCATACTGCGATACCGAATGTGAAACCAGGTATCCCGGGAGTATATCTATTAGGCAGTATTGACAGTGGTGACCTTAATTCACGGTGTAAATGAGATAGTACATAGTCAATCCGCTGCAGATCCTTACATATTGGTATAGAGCAACACTGGTTAGCGAATCTCTTACCATCCGAGGACCCCTCCCGCTGTAGCGACTGTCTTGCTTACCCTTCACGTGATCAAATTATTACACATTTTAGTGACGAGCACGTTAATTTCCTCAATGAATTAGAGGATTGAGGGTCAAACTGTTCGAGCACGCTACCACCTTCTCTGAGAGACGAACGGCTAAGACAATAGCTTCATATATCCAGCGACTAGGAGAGTCAAATCAGGTATTCCGTGAGAAAATCTGCGGTTCAGTGTGGGCATTAGGCACCATATTTCACGGTATAAATATTCAAACACAGAGGCAAGCCGTTGTGGCACGTTACCCAGTGGCATAGAGTGAAACTTTTAACCGAAGGCACCTTAATTTCATGTATGAATTAGAAAACCAATTGTAAAGTCTTTCGAAATCGTTACCAGCATAGTTGAGAATCGAACGCCTTAGCTAACAGCTTCCTCTATCCTGAGATTTCGAGAGACAAACCAGGTAATCTAGGCGTAATTACGCTGAAAAGTATTAGCAATATGCACCTTAATTGACGGTTTGAACATTAAAGTAGAGCGTCGAACCGTTGTAGACCGTTACCTATTTGTATCTATTCAAACTATTTACCGAAGGCCTTACCTTCTTCAACCCCAAGCCGATGTAGGGAGTGCCATGCGTAGTAATCATGGAAACAAATTAGTAGATATTTTAGTTGACGGTACCCCATTTTCATATATGAATAACAAAATCGAGAGTCAAACCGTTCGAGAACGTTAACACATAGCTTTAGAATCGAACGGCTAGTTCAGTAGCTTCAATAATACTGTTATGCTGAGATTCGTACCAGGTCGTCCAGGAGTTATCCGCTGAGAAGTAGTGGCAATAAACGCCTTAATTCACGATATGAACATTAAAGTACACAGTGAAACCGTTGTAGAACGATACCTATTACTATAGAATCAAACATTCACCGAATATCTAAACTTCCGAAAACATAACCCGCTGTATCGAGAGCAACAATTCGGATCAGAGAAAGACATTAGTTTTAAATGTAGTGACGGGAAACCTACTTCTATTTATGAAATAGACGATCGAGTGCCAGTTTGGGAACGTTACCAGCTTCATTGAGCGTCGCACAGCTAAGTGAAGAGTTTCACATATCCTGTGCTTCCGAAAGTCAAACCAGGTATTCCGGGAGTACGTCCGCTGAAGAGAATTGGCAATTAACATCTTAGTTCACAGTTTAAATATTCAAGCACGGCGTCAAACCGTTTTAGACCATTGCCAATTGGTATAAAGTTGTACGTTTTACAGAAGACCATACCTTCCGAAAAAACTAACCCTCTGCAACGACAGTATATTGCCGTGTTCAGAGGTACAAAATGGTATACATTTTTGAAGCGAGGACCTTAATTTCATGCACGAATTAGAAGATCGTGGTCAGGCCGTTCGAGAAAGTTTCCACCTTCTGTGAGAGACGAAGGACTAAATCAGTAGCATAACACATCCTGTGACCCCGAGAATCAAGCCTGTTGTGCCGGGTGTAAATTCGCTGAACATCATTGATAATGGCCACCTTATTTCACAATTTGAAAATTAAAATAGAGCATCAAACCGTTTGAGAGCGATACCAATTGGAATAAAGTCAAACGTTTTACCGAAGACCATACCCTCCAGAAACCTAACCCGCTGTATCGAGAGTATAACTTCGTGAGCAGAGAAACACATTAGTATAAAATTTAGTGACTTCACCTTAAGTTGATATATGAATTAGAAGATCGACTCTCAAACCGTTCGAGAACGTTGCCACCTTCTGTGAGAGACGAACGACTAAGTCAATAGCTTCATCTATCATGCAATCCCGAGATTTAAAGAGTTACTGCGGGAGTGAGACCGCTGATCAGTATTGCCAATAAACACATTAATTCGCGGTATGGGTATTAAAGTAGTGCGGCAAATCGTCTGAGAGCGTTTCCAATTGGTATTAAGTCGAACATTTCACCGAAGAACTTACCCTCCGAAAAACTAACCCTCTGTATCGAGAATGTAACATCGGGTTCAGAAAGGAGAATTACTACACACTTTAATGACGGGCACCTTATTTTCATGTATGAATTTGAATATCGGGTCTCATTCCTGTCGAAACCCTAACCACCTTCTATTAGAGTCGAACGGCTAAGTCAACTGCTTCAGCTATCCTACGATTCCGAGGGACAGACCAGGTATTCCAGGAGTAAATGCGCTCCACTCTATTAGCAATGGACACCATAATTAATTGAACATTAAAATAGAACGCCAGACCGTTTGAGAACGTTACCAATTTTTTGAAGTCAAACGTTTTCCGAAGATGTTACACTATGAGATCAAAACCCGCTGGACTTGGAACATAGCATCCTGTCCAGAGATACAAGTTAGTAGACATATTAGCAGAGTAACTACATAGATTCATGTATGAATATTAAAATCGACATTCAAATATTTCTAGAACGAACCCACATTCTTTGAGAGACGACCGTAGTATCAATAGCTCCATTTCTCTTGCTATTCCGATGGTCAAACCAGATATTCCGGGACTCAATCCTCTGGGACGCTTTTCGCAACGGACATATTATATCACGGTTTGAATATTAAAGTAGATCGTGAAACTGTTTGAAAACGTCACCTATTGGTATAATGTCAACCCCTTTACCAAAGACCTTACCGCCTGAGAAGCTAAATCGCCGTATCTGGAGTATATCTTCGCGTTTAGGGAAACACATTAGTACACACTTTATTGACGGTTCATTAAATTCATGTATGAATTGGAAGATCGAGTGACAAACCGTTCGAGGATATTACCACCCTCCCTGAGATTCGAATGGCTAGGTTAATAGCTTCACCAGTACTTGTGATTCCGACAGTCAAATCAGGAAATAAGGGAGTAAATCCACTGAACTGTATTGGCAACAGAGACCTCACTCCACGGTTTGTATATTAAAATATAGCATCACCCCGCTTGAGATCGTTACCAGTTTCTACAAAGTCAAACGCTTTACCGAAAGTCATTCCGTCCAAGGAGCTAACCCTCCTTATCGAGCGTATAGTATCGAGTTCAGTGGAACAAATTACTATAAATTTTAGTGACTGGCACCTTTTCTTCATGTATAAATTAGAAGATCTTGTGTCTAACAGTTCGAGAACATTACCACCCTCATTGCGAGCCGAACGGCTAAGTCGATAGCTTCACCTAACCTGTGATACCGAGCGTCGTACCAGGTGTTCCGGGAGTAAAACCAATGCGCAGTATTGGAAATACACACTTTAATGCACGGAATAAATATGAACGTACAGTGTCAAGTCTTTGTAGAACGATACATATTGGCGCACAGTAAAACATTTAAAGAAATCCATACCTTCCGAGAACCAAACACGCTGTATCGAGTGCATATCTCCGTGTTCAGTAAAAGACATTAGGATACGTTTCAGTGACGTGTACCTTAATTTCATGTATGAAATGCAATATCGAGTATCAAACCGTTGATGAAAGTGACCACCTTCATTGGGATTCGAACGGCTATGCCAGTAGCCTCACTTATCATGCAACTGCGACCAAGCAAGGTATTCCGGGAGTAAATCCGGTGAATGGTATTGGCAATTGGACCCTTGTTCGCCGAAACAAAATGGTAGACATTTTGGAACGGGTCACGTTGATTTCATGTATGAATTAGGAGATCGAGGGTCTATCCGTTCGAGAACCTTACAACCTTCTCTGAAAATCGCACATCCAAGTCAATAGCTTCACATATCCAGTTATTCCGAGAATAAAACCAGGTATTTCGGGAGTCCATCCGCTATACACTATTGGTAATTGACACCTTAAATCACGGTTGGAATATTGAAGTACAGAGTCTTACGCTTGTAGGACGATACCTATTTGTATAATGCCAAAAGTTTTACCGAATCCATACCCTCCGAAAACGTAAACCGCTGTGTCGAGAGTATTACTTCGTGATCAGAGATGCAAATTAGTATACATTATAGTGTCGGGCACCTTAACTTCATGTAGGGATTAGCAGATCTAGTGTCTATCCGTTCGAGATCGCTCCTTTCTTCTCTGGGAGTCAATTGGATATGTCAATGGCTTCACTTAAACTGTGAATCCGATTCTCAAATCAATTATTCCGGGAGGAAATGCCCATTGGAGTATTGGCAAATGACACTTTAATCCACAATTTGAATATTAAAGCCGACCTTCAAACCGTTGTAGAACGGTTCCTATTGGTAGAGGGTCAAACACTTTACCGATCGCCTTACCTCCGGAGAAGCTAACCCGCCGTTTCGAGAGAAATAATTCGTGTGCATAGGATCATATTAGTAAATATTTTAGTGACGGGGACCTTAATTTAATTATGAATAAGAAGATATACGGCCAAACCTTTCGAGAAAGATACCACCTTCTTTCAGATTCGAACCGGTAAATCAATGGCTGCATATATCCTGTGATTCCAAAAGTCAAACGAGATATTCCGGGAGTAAATGCGCTCAACAGTAATGGTAATAGGTTCTTTAATCCGCAGTTTCAGTATTTGAGCAAAACGGCAAAGCGTTGTAGATCGTTATGTATTCGAATCGAGTCAAACTTTTTATGGAATATCTTACCTAGCGCAAACCTCACCCGCGTCAACGGCAGTATAAGTGTTCTTAGTGTTCAGAGATGGAAAAAAGTAATCATTTCAGTATCGGGCACCTTAATTTCATGTGTGCATTAGATGATCGAGTGTCAAACCGGTTAATAACGCTGCCACCCTGTTGCAGAGTCGAACTCATTAGTCAATAGCTTCACCTGTCCTGTGATTGAGAGAGGCAAACCAGGTATTCCGGAAGTAAATACGCTCAAGATTATGGGCAGCAGACAGGTTAATTCACGGTTTGAATATCAAAGCAGGCCGTCAAGCTGTTGTAGAACAATGTCCTCAGCTGTAGGGTGAAAATTGTCACAGACTGCATTTCCCCCAGAAAAACTTACTCGCTGTATCGGGAGTACAGCACTGTGCTCAATGATACGAACCAGTATACATTTCTGTGACGAGCACCGTAATTTCATGTATGAATAAGCAGATCGAGTGTCAAACCGCTCGAGATCATTGGCACTCTCTATGACAGACGAATAGCTAAGTCAATAGCTTCATCCACCATGCGATTCCGACAATCAAACCAGGCATTCTGGGAGTAAATCCGCTAAATAGCATAGGCAATAGGCACCTTAATTCACGGTTTAATTATTAACGTAAAGCGTCAAACCGAGCAGAACGTTACCTGTTCAAATAAAGTCATTCTTTCTACCGAATATCTTACCTTCCCAGAAAATAACAAGCTGTAGAGACTGTCTACTTAATGTACAGGAAACCAAATTAGAAGACATGTTAACAGATTAGCACCATATTTTCATGTATAAATAGCATAGTCTAGTGTCAAACCGATAGAAAACGATATCAACATCATTAGAAAATCGAAGGTCAAACCGTTCCAGAACGTTACCACCTTCTACGTCATTCGAACCGCTAGGTCAATAGTTTCGGATATCCTGTGATTCCGAGTGTCATTTCAGGTAATATGAGAGTTTATACACTGAACTGTATTGCCAATAAACATAATTCAGGGCAGGAGTATTAAAATAGAGCTTCAAACCGTTCGAGTACGTTACCGCCGTCTGTGAGAGACGACGGCTAAGTCGAGGGTTTCACTTATCCCGTGATTGGGAAAATCAAACGAGATATACCGGGAGTAAATTGGCTGTACTGTATTGGCATTTGATACCATAACTGACCGGGCGAATACTAAAGTAGAAGTTCAATCCGTCGAAGAACATTATCAATTGACATACAATCAGTCTTTTTACCGAATGCATTTCCTTCCTAGAACCTATCCCGCTGTAGCGAGTCTCATACATAATTCTCACTGATACAAATGAGTAGACATTATAGCAGATGTACACCTTATTTCCATATATGAATCAGAACATCGATGGTCAAACCGTTCGAGAAAGTTACCACCTTCTGTGAGAGACGAACGGCTAAGTCAATGGTTTCACGTATCCTGCATTTCCGAAACTAAATCCATGTTTTCCGGAAGTAAATACGCTATGCAGTATTGGCATCAAATACCTTAATTCACGATTTGAATAATAAAATAGAGGGACAAACCGTTTATGAATGGTACCAATTGCTATAAAGTCAAACGTTATTGCGAAGGTCTAACCTTCCGCGATCCGCAGAGGCTTCGCAGTGAGTATAAGTTCGTGTTCACATAATATTCATTTCAGTGACGGGCATCTTACCTCCATGTATGAATTAGAATATCAGGGTCAAACCGATGCAGAACGTTACTTATTAGTATAAAGTCGTCCTTTTGACCGAGTACTTTACCTTCCTAGAACCTAACCCGCTGTAGCGGGCGACATGCTTGCTACACACGAAAATCAATTAGTAGACATTGATGCAGATGCATACCTTATTTTCATATATGAATTAGGGGATCTAGTGTCAAACGGTTCGAAATCGCTTCCACCTTCTTTGGGAGCCGAACGGCAAAGTCAAAGGCTTCATATATACAGTGATTGTGCGAGGCCAACCAGATATTCCGCGAGTAAATCCGCTGATGTGTATTGGCAATTGGCTCCCTAATTCACGGATTGAATGTTATATTTGGGCGTCGATCCCTTTGAGGCCGATACGCATTGGTATAACGACATACTCTTTACAGAAGACCTTGCCTTCCGAGATCCAAACCCGTCGTATCGAGAGTATAACTTCGTGCTCAGAGATACGAATAACAATACATTTTAGTGTGCAGACCCTTAGATTCAGGTATGAATAACAAAATCGAGCGCCAAACCGATGGAGAACTTTACCAATTGGTATAGAGTCAAAAGCATCACAGAAGACCTTACCCTCCGGAAACCTAGACCGCCGTATCGAGAGCATAGCACCGTGTTCAGGGGATCGAATTAGCATACATTTTAGTGAAGGCCATCTCAATTTCATGTATTAAACAGAAGATCGAGTGTCAAACCGTTTGAGAACGTTACCACCTTCTTTGAAGGACGAACGGCTGATTCAGTAGCTTCACCTTCCCCATGATTCTGACTGTCAAACCAGGTACACCGTGAGTAAATGCGCTGTACCGTATTGGCAACAAACATCTTACTTCACGGTTTGAATATTAAAGCAGACAGTCAATCGGTTGTTGACCCTTACCAATTGCCGAAAGCCAAACGTCTTACTGGAGACCTTACCTGCCTCGAAACTGACCCGCTTCAACGAGAGTATATCTTCGTGTTCAGGGAAAGAAATCAGTATTCATTTCAGTGACGGACACCTTAACGTTATGTATGTATTAATGATCGAGTGTGAAATCGTTCGAGAACGTTACCACCGTCTTTTAATGGCGATCATCTAAGTCAATAGATTCACCTATCCTGTGATGCCGAGAAGCAGCCCCGGAAAACGGAGAGTATGTCCGCAGAAGAATATTGGCAATTGACACCATAATTCACGGTCTAAATATTAAGGTTGAGAGTCAAAGTGTTATAGAGCGTTGCCAATTGGCATAAAGTCAAACGTTTCAGCGAAAGCCTTACATTCCGCGGAACTCTCCGGCATCATCGACAGTATAAGATCGTGTTCACAGAAAAAATTAGTATATATTTTTGTGGCGGGTACCTAAACTTCATGAAGGAATTAGAAGGTCTAGTGTCTATCCGTTCGGGAACCCAAACCTTCTCTGAAAGTCGCACATCTAAGTCAATAGCTTCACATATCCAGACATTACGAGAATGAAACCAGGTATTCCTGGAGAAAAACCGCTGCACACTGTTTGTCAACAGACACATTAATTCTCGTTATGAATTCTGAAGTACAGAGTCAAGTCGTTGTAGAACGCCACCTATTGGCAAATAGTCAAACACAATAGCATCAGCTGTTCCATCGGAGAAGCTAACCCGCAGTTTCCAGAGTATAACTTCGTGTTCAGAAACGCAAAGTAATGTACATTTTAGTGACGAGAATCCTAATATCATGTACGAATTAGAATATCGAGTGTCAAACCGTTCGAGGACGTTACCACCTTCAATGAGAGACGAACGGCTACGTCAATAGCTTCACCTATCCCGTGGTTCCCAGAGTCAAGCAAGGTATTCTGGGAATAAATACGCTGTACGGTACCGGCACTAAAAACCCTACTTCCCAGTCTATATATTAAAATACAGGGCCAGACAGATGAGCAGCGTTACACATTTGTATAGATTCTAACTTCTCGCCGAATGGCGCAACTTCCGAATAGCTAGCACGGTGTATCGAGAGTATAATTCCGTGGCCTGAGAAGCAAAATACTATAAATTTTAGTGACGGGCATCTTAACTTCATCTATGGATCATAATGGCGCGAGGCAAACTCTTCCAGAACGTTACCACCTTCTTTGAGAGGCGCCCAGCTAAGTCAACAGCTTCACCTATCTTGTGATACCGAGCGGCATCCTAGGTATTTCGGTAGTGAATCCGAAGAATAGTAATGACAATTGGCACCATAGTTCACGGATTGAATATTAAAGTGGAGAGGTGAACGATCGGAGAACATTACCAAATGTTATACTGTCAGACTTTCTTCCGAAAACCTCACCTTCCGAGAACATAACCCCTTGCAGCGAGTGTTCTGCTTAGAGCCCACGGAAACAAAATTGTAGACCTTTTATGAGACAGAGACCTTATTATGATGAACAGCAAGATCGAGATTCAAACCACTCGAGAACGTTACCACCATCTTAAGGATTCGAACGGCTAAGTCAATAGCTTCACATATCCTGAGATTCCGAAAGTAAAACCAGTTATTTCGGGGGTAAATGCGCTGTACAATATTGGCAACAGACGCCCTAATTCGCGGTTTGAATGTTAAAGCAGGTCATCGAGCAGTTGAAGATCATTACCTATTTGTGTAGGGTTAAACTTCTTACAGAATGCCTTGCCCACCGAAAAACTAACCTGATGTATCGAGAGTGTCACTCCGTGTTCAGAGAAAGAAATTAGTATTGATTTGAGGAACGAACACCTTATTTTTATGTATGGATTACAAGATCGAGTGTCATACTTTTCGAGATCTTTCCCACTTCCTTTGAGAGCCGAACGGCTGAGTCAATAACGTCACCTATAGTTGTGATTCCCGGTGACAAGCCTGGTGTTCCAGGAGTAAATGCGCTGAACAGTATTGTCAATAGATGCCTAATTCACGGTTTGAATACTACTGTATAACGACAAATCGTTTGAGAACGTTACCAACTTGTATAATGTCATACTCTTCATCGCATACCTTACCATCCGAGAACATAAACCACTTTATCGAGAGTACAACCTCGTGGGCAGAGCAGCAAAATATTACACATTTTAGAGACGGGCACCTTAACTTCACCTCTGAATCAGAAGATCGAGGGTCAAGCCTATCGAGCATGATATCACCTTCTCTGATGGTCGAACGGCTAAGTCAATGGCTTTACCTATCCTGTGATACCAAGATCCAAACGAGGTATTCCTGGGGTAAAATCGCTGAAAACTATTTCCAATTGGCACCCAAATTCTCGGTCTGAATATTAAAGTAGGGCGTCAGACCGTTGCAGATCGTTACCTATTCCTATAGAGTCGAACAAGGTATTAACTGTCTTACCTTCCGAGAAGCTAACCAGTTGCATCGAAAGTACAACTTCGTGTTCAGAGAAGCTGGGCAGTATACACGGTAGTCACGCGGCGCCTCAATTTCATGTGTGAATTAGAAAATCCAGTGTCTAATCGTTTGAGAGCGATGCCACCTTCCATCAGAGTTGTACGGCCAAGTCAATAGCATCACCAATCCTGTAATTCCGAGAGACAAACCATGTATTCCGGGAGCAAATCCGCTGAACAGTATTGGGAATAGACGCCTTAATGCACGGTACAAATATTAAAGTAGAGCGACAAACCGTCGGAGGTCATAACCAATTCGAATAAAATCATCCTTTTCACGGAATGCCTTACCTGCCGAGAATGTTGCCGCGCTGTAGGGAGTGCCTTGCTCGATGGTGTCGGAAAAAAATTAGTGGAAATTTAAGCAGACGGATACCGTATTTTCATGCACGAATATGAAAACCGAAAGTCAATCCGCTCGAGAACGTTACCACCTTCTTTGAGAATAGAACGGCTGAGTCAATAGCTTCACCTATCCTGTGATTCCGAGGAAAATCTGGTACCCGGGAGTGAATCCTCTCAAGAGTATTGGCTATAGACACCTTAATTCACGGAATGCGTATTAAAGCAGACCGTCAACCCGATATAGAACGTTAACAATTTGTAAATAGTGATGCTTCTTACCGAAGGCCTCACCATCCGAGACGCCTAACCAGCTGTATCGAGAGTGTAACGTTGAGTTCAGAGGAACAAATTTCTATACATTTTAATGACAGACGCCTTAACTTCATGTATGAATTAGAAGGTCGAGTGCCAAATCTTTCGAGAGCGATACCACCTTCTTTGAGAGTCAAACGGCCAAGTCAATAGCTTAATCTGTCCTGTGATTCCGAGAGGCAAATCAGGGATTCCTCGAGTATTTCTGCTGTTCAGTATGGGCATTAGCCACCGCATCTCACCTTAGAATTATTGAAGAACACAGACAAACCATTGTAGAACGTTTCCTATTTGCGTAGAGTCAAACTTTTAACCATTCCTGCCGAGAAGATAACCCGCGGTATCGAGAGTATAACTTCGTACTAAGGGAAGCAAATTAGAGTCCACTACAGTGACGTGCACCTTATTTTCATGCATGAATTGGAAGATGGAGTGCAAAACCGGTCGAGAATGTTACCATCCTCTCTGAAGGATAAGCGGATAAATCAATAGCATCACCTACTCCAAGATTCCATGAGTTATATGAGGTATTCCGGTAGCAAATCCGCCGACCCGCTTTGAAATAGACATCTTATTTCGCGGTATGAATATTAAAGTAGATAGTGAAACCATCGAAGAACATGGCCAGTTCGTATAATGTCACACTTTTTACAGAATATCTATCATTAGGAGAACCTAACCCACTCTAGAGAGTACCTTGCTTAATTTTCAAGGAAACGGTTATTAGATATTTAAGAAAACGGACTCCTTATTTCCCTGTGCGAATAGAATTGTCGAGACCCAAACTGCTGGAGAACGATGTCATCACCTTTGAGAGCCGAACGGCTACGTCAAAAGCATCGCCCATCCTGCGTTTCCGATAGTCAAACCAGGTACTCTGGAACTAAATCCGCTTTACACTGTTGCCAATAGACACCATAATTCATGGCTTGAATATTAACGCAGAGAGTCGAACCATTCGGGAACGTTAACAACTGCTGCAATGACAAATATTCCACCGAAGGTCGTACATTCAGCTATCCGCACCCGCTTCATCGAGACTATAACTTTATGATCACAGAACGAAATTAGTATTCATTTCAATGACTGGCCCCTTAACTTCACGTATGAATTAGAAGATGGGGGCAAACAGTACATGAACGTTTCCACGTTCTGTGAGAGACGAACGGCTAAGTCAATAGCTTCACTACCACTGTAATGCCCAAAGTCAAACCAGATGTTCCGGGAGCAAATTCGCTGTACAGTGTTGGCAATAGACACCTTAGTTGTCGGCTGGAATATGAAAATAGAGCACCAAACCGTTTAAGAACGTTACTGTCTGGTATAAAGTCAAACGCTTTTCCGAAGGCCTTGCCTCCCGCGAACCTCAGTGGCTTCAGCGAGAGTAAAAGTTCGTGTTCACTGAATGAAATTGGTATTCATTTCAGTGACGGGCACCTTAACTTCATGTATGGATTGGAAGATAGTGGGTGAATTTGTTCGAGAATGTTGCAACCTTCTGCGAGAGACGAACGGCTATGTCAATAGCTGCACCTATACTGTGATTCGGAGAGTCAAACCAGGTATTCTGGGGTTAATTTTGCTGACGTGTTATGGCAATGGCCACCTTAATTCATAATATGAATACTAATGTCAGGATTCAGACCGTCGCAGAACATTACCGATTCCCATAAAGTCATTCCTTTTACCAAATACCTTACATTCCGAGACCCCAACCCGCCGTAGCGATTGTCCTGCTTAATGTTCGCGGAAGGAAATTAATAATTAGTTTAGCGGACGGAGACCGCGTGTCTTCGTATAAATATCAGCATCCAGAGTCACAGCGTTCGAGAACGTTACCACTTCCATTGAGATTCGTACGACTAAGTCAGTAGCTTTACCTATCCTGCGATTCTGAGAGTCATAACAGGAACTACGGGAGTAAACCCGCCGAACAGAGTTGCTAATTGACACCTTAATACACGATTCCAATATGAAAGCAGACCGCCAAACCGTTGGTCAACAATACCAATTTGTGTAAAGCCGTTAAGGTGCCCGTCACTGAAATGGATACTCATTTGTACTCCTGAAAATCTTGCTATACTCTCGATACAGCGCGATTTGCTTTCGGACGGTGTCATGGGGAAATACCCGACAAGTATTAAAATAAAATGTGACCGGACGTGTCATCAACCGTGGTGGAAGAGACCCATTCTAGAAGAAACTAGGTATCTTATATTAATTCTTATTCTGCAAAATAAGTGTAATACAGATATTGAATAGTTTTAAATATTAACGCAGGTTTTCAGGGTAGGTATACGAATGTAGAAACGTTCTCTTTGAGCTATAATGTAGAACTGATTTACTCGTTTGTGCTCGGCTGTTATACTATCATTTTCTGGTTGAGTAGGCGGTTTCTGGTCATGTGTTGGCTGCTTATGGATGATTCTGCTACGGTTGGTATCTGAGCGGTTTCCAGTTATGCGGTGGTTGAATTTTGGATAATTTTGCTACAGTTGTTGATTTTGCCGTTTCCGGTGATGCGTAGGCTGGATTTTGGCTGGCATCGGAACGGAAATGTCATCAATAAAATGTTTGACTTCGTACCAATTGGTATCGCCCTCAAACGGATGGACCTATTACTTTCATATTCACGCCATGAATAAAGGTGACTAATGACAAAACTCTTCAGCGGATTTATTACCGAAACACCTGGTTTGTCTCTCGGAATCACAGGATAAGTGCAGATATTGACTTAGCCGTTCATCTCTCACAAACGGTGGTAGTGTTCTCGAGCGGTTTGAACATTGACCTTCTAGTTCATACATGATGTTATGGGGCCCGTCACAGAAATGAATAGCAGTTTCTTTCTCTGAACATGAAGTTATACTCACGATGAAATGGGTGTGGTCCTCAGAAGTTATGGCGATCGGTAAACGGTTGACTTCATTCCAAATAGTAATGCTCACAAACGGTGTGACGATCGTCTTTAATACTGAATCCGTGAATTAAGCTGTCAATTGCCAATGCTCTACAGCGCATTTACTCCGGTAACATTTGGTTTGACAATCGGAATCTCAGGTTACCAGAAGCAACCGGCTTACCCGTTTGTCTCTCACAGAAGGTGGCATCGTTCTCCAACGATTTGAACGTCGATCTTCTAATTCATTTTAATAGTGATGGCAGTAAATTGTATACTATTGTGCTTCCGTAATGACAAAGTTATACTTTCCATGAAGCTGGTGAGATTCGCCGATGGCCAGGCCTTCGGTAAAAGGTATGACTTTATACGAGTTGGTAATGTTGTGTGATGGTTTGACTCTCTACTTTAACATTGAAGCCGAGAAATAAGTTGTCTATTGCCAATACTGTTCAGCAGATTTATTCCTCGAATACCAGGCATGACTCTCGGAATCATAGGTGTAGGTGAAGCCATTGACGCATCCGTTCAACTCTCGAAGATGCTGGCAACGCGTTCGAACGGTTTGACACTTGGTCTACTAATTCATACATGAAATTAAGGTGGACGCCATTAAAATGTATACTAATTTTTTCTCTGAACACGAGGATATACTCTCGACACAGCATGTTCGGTCCTCGGATGGTAAAGTATTGGGTAAAAAGAGTGACTTTTTGCCATTTGGTAATGATGTCCGACGGTTTGTCTCTCAACCTGAATACTCATGCAGTGGACTAAGCTGTCTATTGCCAATTCTTTTCACTGTATTTAATCCCGGAGTACCTTTCTTTACTCTCGGAGTCGCAGGATAGGTGAATGTGTTGACGTAGCCTATCGTCTCTCAAAGGGGATGGCAACGTTCGCGAACGGTTTGACAATCGACTTTCTAATTCATACATGGAATTAAGGTGGTCGTCACTAAAATGTATAATAATTTGCTTCTCTAAGCACGAAGTCATACCCTCGATACTGCGGGTTATCTTCTCGGAACGTGAGACCTTTGGTAAAAGGTTTGATTTTACAGAAATAGCTATCGTCCTATAACGCTTTGACGGTCTGCCTTAATATAGCTACCTTCAACTGTGTTGTCAATTGCCAATACTGCACGTGGTATTTAGTCCCGGAGTACCTGGTTTGACTCTTGGAGTCACAGGAGAGGTGAAGCTATTGACATGGCTGTATAAGTCTCAAACAAGGTAGCAACTATCTCGAACCGCTTGACTGGCGATTCCAATATTTACTCATGAAAATGAGTTGCTTCTCTGCTAGTATGTCTACTAATTTGCTTCCGTGAACGATAAGCAAGCCGCTCGCTACAGAGGGTTAGGTTCTCGGAAAGTATGTTACCCGGTAAAAGGAATGGCTTTAGACGAATAGGTAATGTTCGCCGACGGCTTTTCTCTCTACTTCAATATTAATGCTGTGAATTAAGGTGCCTAATGCCAATACTGTTCTGCTGATTAACTCCCTGAATGCCTGGTTTCACTTTCGAAATCAATGGATAGGTGAAGCGATTGAGTTAGCCTTTCGACCTCAAGGAAGGTGCTAACGTACGCGAACAGTTTAGCTCCAGATCTTCTACATCATACATGAAATTAACTTGCGCGACAATAGGATGTATACTAATTTGTATCTCTGAGCACGTAGTTATACTCTCGATGCAGCGGGTTAGGTTCTCGGGAGGTATGGCCTTCCGTAAAAAGATTAACACAATACCAATTGGTAATATTCTCCGAAAGTTTTGGCTCTCTGTTTTAGTATTCATACCATGAATTAAAGTGTCCACTGCCATTACAGTACAGCGGGCTGACTCCCAGAGTAGCAAGCACAGGATAGTTGTAGCTATTATGCAAGTAGTTCGACTATTGAAGAGTGTGGTTTCGTTTTCGGTCAGATTGACTCTCGATCTTCCGATTCATACATGAAAAACATGTCCGGCTGATAAAGTCTTTACTAGTTTGCTGTCGTGAGCACAAAGCAATTCACTCTCTGTAGCTGGTTTGGATCTAGGATGGTCCGGTATTCGGCAAATGGAATTACTTTATAGCAATTCGTGGTGTTCTCGACGTATTGATTCGCTACTTCATTATTCATTCCGTGAGTTAAGGTAACTACTGTCAATACTGTGCAGTGGATTTTCTACTGGATTACCGGGTTTGGCAATCGAAGTCACATGATAGGTAAGGCTACTGTCTTAGCCGTCCGAATCTCAAAGAAGGTGGTTACGATCCCCAACGGTTTGGTCCTCGATATTTCATTTCATACGGGAAAATGATGTGCTCGTCACTGAAACGTATACTAAGGTGTTTTACTGAACACGACGATAATCTTTAAACACTGCGGGTTAGCTTCTAGGAAGGTAAGGCCTTCAGATGAAAGTTTTGCACTAGGCCAATAGGTAACGTTCTACAATGGATTGACCCTGTACTTCAATATATGTACCGTGAAATATCGTGTCTAATGCCAGTACTGCTCAGCGGATCCACTCCATTCATACCTGACTTGACCCTCGGTGTCATAGGATGAGTGATGCTCGCGATTTGGCCGCTAGACGATAAACGAACGTGGTAAAGCTCTGGTATTCTAATTCACGCAAGAAATTATGGTGCCCATCACCAAAATCTACACCAATTGGCTTGTCTGCACACGAAGCTATATTCACCATACAGCGTGCCAGTTTGTGGGACGGTAAGGCCTTAATGTGAAATGTTGGACCCAATACCTATTCGTAAAGTTCTACAACGGTTTGACTCTGGAGTTTAATATTTATACCGTGGAATACTGTCCAGCGAATGTACTGCCGGATTTCCTGGTTTGCCCTTGGAATAACAGGATAGGTGAAGATACTAACTTAGCCGTACGAATCTCAAAGTGGGTTGTAACGTTTTCGAACCGTATGACATTCTATCATCTAATTCATACATGAAATTATGGTGCCGCCACTAATGTGTAGACTAAAGTGTGCATCTAAATACGAAGTTATACCCTCTATACATCAGGATAGCTTCTCGGAAGGTAAAGTATTCTGTACAAACATTTATACCAATTGGTAACGATGTGAAATGGATTGACGCTCCGTTGCATCATTCAAACCGTGAACTAAGGTGTCTATTGCCAAACTGTTTAGTGTATTTTGTCCCGGAATATCTGGTTTGCCTCTCGGAATGGCACGATAGGCGAAGCTATTGACATAGCCGTTCGACTCTTACAGATGGTAGTAACGTTCTCGAATGGTTTGATACTCGACCCGCTAACCCATACGTGAAGCTAAGGTGCCTGTCACTAAAATGTCTACTAGTTTGTTTCTCTCAACAGGAAGTTATAACCTCGATACGGCTGGTTATCTTCGCGTAAGGCAAGGCTTTCGGTAAAAGGGTTGTCTCCAGACCAATGAGCATCGATCTACAACGGGTTAACGGTCTGCCTTAATACTCAGACCTTGACTGTATGTGTCGATTGGCGATTCAGCGGATTTTCATCCGGGTTACAGATTTGTCTCTCGGAATCGTAGGATAGGTGAATCTATTGTCTTATCCATTCGTTACTCACAGAACGTGGTGACGATCTCGAACCGCCAGACACTCGATCTTCTGATTCATATATGAGACTAAGGTGCCAGTCACGAAAATATATTCCGATTCGCTTCTAGAAACACGAAGTTATACTCTCCATACAGCGTGTTAGTATCTCGGATAGTAAGGCCTTCGATGAAACGTTAGGCTTAATACAAATAGGTAACGTTGTACAAGTGTGTCACTCTGTACATTCATATCTTTTCCGTTAATTAAAGTGTCCATTGGCAATACCGTTTAGCGGATTTCCTCCCGGAAAACCTGCTTTGGTTCTGGGAGTCACAGAATACGTGGAAATACTGACTTATCTTTCCGACTCCAAAAAAGGTGCTAACTTTCACAAACCATATGTACCATCTATCTTCTGATTCATACATGAAAATAAGGTGCCCGTCAGTAAAATGTAAACTAATTTGATCCTCTGAACACGATGTTATACTCACGATACAGCGGGATGGAATCCGCGTAAGGTAAGAGCGTCGGTTGAAAGATTGTCTTTATACAAATGGTTTACGTGATACAACGGTATGATACTGTGCTTTGATATTCATACCGTGAATTAATGTGTCTATTGCCAACACCGTTCAGCGAATTTATTCCCGGAATTCCTGATTTGACCCTCGGAATCGCAGGATGGGTGAAACTATTGACTTAGCCATTATTCTCTGGCAGAAGGAAGATATCTAGAGGTTCTACCATCGATCGTGTAATTCATACATGAAGTAATGGTTCACGTACACTGAAATGAATACTAATTTCTTTCTCTGAGCATGAATTTATACCCTCGATGACGTGGGTGTCGTTCGAGGAAGGTAAGATCTACGGTAAAGCGTATGACTTTATAGCAATTGGTAACGCTCCCAAACGGTTTGACGGTCCACTTTAATATTCAAACCGTGAAGCAGGTGTGTGTTGGCAATACCGTTTAGCGAATTTAGCCCTGGAATACCTGGTTCGACTCGCGGTATCAACGGTTAGGTGATGCTATTGACTTAGCTGACCGATCGCCAGAGAAGGTGGTAAAGCTTTCAAAAGGTTTGACCCTCGACCTCCTAATTCATAGGTGAAATTAAGGTAGCTGTCACTAAGGTGCATACTATTTTGCTTCTCCTAATACGAAGTTATACTGGCGATACAGCGGGTTAGCTTCTCCGCATGTACGGCTTTCGATAAGATGTTTGACACAATGGCAATATGTAAAGTTCTACAATGGTTTCAATCTGTACTTTACTATTTATATCGTGAAATTGCGTGTCCCGTTCCAATAGTGTACTGCGGGATTAGTCGCGACATACCTGGCTTGAATCTAGGAATCATTGGATTAGTGAAGGTATTGGCGTAGTTGTACGACTCTCAATGAAGGTGGCACCGTTGTCCAACGGTTTGGCTCAAGATGTACTTTTCCATACATGAAATTAAGGTACCCGTCCCTAAAATTTACACTCGATTGCTTCTCCGACCACGAAGTTATGCTCTCGACACAGCGAGTTAGCTTCTCGGCAGGTAAGGAGTTCGATAAAGAGGATGTATAATGATGGATGTGTAATATATAACGTTCTACAACGGTTCGACACTGCACTTTAATATTCATACACTGAAATAAGGTGTCTTCGGCCAATACTGATCAGCGCATTTGCTCCTGGGATACCTGTCTTGAATTTCGGAATCACAAGATGGGTTATGCGATTGACATAGCTGTACGATTTTGCTATTCATACATAAAAATTAGTTGCCCGACTGGTGAAGTGTCTACTAATTTGATTCCGTGACCACTAAGAAAGACTCTCGCTACAGCGGGTTTGGCTTCACGGAAGTTAAGGTCTTCGATTAAAAGGTTGACTCTATAGGAATTGGTAACGTTCTACGTCGGTTTGACTCTGTACCTTAATATTCATAGCCTGAAATAGGGGGTCGAATGTCAATGACGAACAGCGGATTTACTCCAGGAATATCAGGTTTGACTCTCGGATTGCAGGACACGTGAAACCAATGAAATAGTGGTTCGTAAATCACAGATGGTGGTAGCTTGCTCGGAAGGTTTGATCCTCCATCATGGAATTCATAACAGAAATTATGGTGCACGTCAGTAAAATGTATACTAATTTGTCTCTCTGGGCACGATGTTATACTCTCGATATAGCGGGTTCGGTTGGCAAAAAGTTAGGCCCTCAGTGTAAAGAGTGACTCTCTAACAATGGGATAACTACTACAACGGTTTGTCTCTGTACATTTCCAATACCATTACCAATACTGTTCACCGGAATTACTCCCTGAATACCTGGTTTGACTCTCGAAATCACAGGATCGGTGAAGCTATTGACATAGCTTTCCGAAGCTCAAAGAAGGTGCAAACGTTCTCGAGCGGTTTGACCTTCAATCTTCTAATTCATGTACGATATTAAGGTGCCCATCACTACGATGAATACTAATTTGTTTCTCAGAACACGAAGCATTACTCTCGATGCAGCTGGTTAGGTTTTTCAAGGTTTGGTAACCTGTAAAGGGTTTGACTATATACCATTTTGTAATGTTTAAAACGGTTTGATTCCCAACTTCAATACTCATGCCGTGAGCTAAGGTGTCTATTGCCAATGCTGATCAGCAAATGTACTCCTGGAATACCTGTCATGACTCTCGGAATCGCAGGATACGTTAGACCATTGACATAGCCGTCTGTGTCTCACAGAAGGTGCCAACGTTTGTGAACGGTTTGATCCGTGATCTCCATATTCAATATGACATTATGTCCACCGTCAATAAAATGTTCACTGATTTGATCCTCTCTACACAAAGTTATACTCTCGATGACGTGTGTGATACTCGCGGAAGGTACGGCCTTCGGTAAAACGTTTGACTTTATAACAATTGGCAACGTGCGCAGACGGATGAACGCTCAATTTTAGTATTCACACCGTGATTTAAGGTGTCTATTGCCAATAGTGTCCAACAGATTGACTTCCAATATACCTATTGCTACTCTCGGAACCGTACGGCAGGTAAAACTATTGACACAGCAGTTCGACTCTCAAAGAAGGTGGTAAAGATATCGAACGGTTTGACACACGATCGTCTAAACCATATATGAAGATAAGGTGTGCTTCTGCTATATAGTCCACTCATTTCTTTCCATGAGCAATAAGCATGACACTCGCTGCAGCGGGTTAGGTTCAAGGAAGGAAATGTATTCGGTGAAAAGAATGACCCTATACCAATTGGTAATGTTCTCCGACGGACTGACCATCTATTTTAATATTCATACCGGGAGTTAAGGTGTCTATTGCCAATACTCTGCTGTGGATTCACTTCCGGAATATCTCGTTTGACTTTCTCAATCACGGAATGTATGAAGCTATTGACATAGTCGTATTAATCTAAAAGAAAATGGTAACTTTTTCGATCGGTTTGACACTTGATCTTCCTTTTCGTGATTAGATTAAGGCCTCCGTCACTAAAATGTTTACCAATTTGATCCTCTGAACACCAAGATATACTCTAGATGAAGCTGGTGAGTTTCGCGGAAGCTAAGGACTTCGGTAAAATGTTTGACATTATACCAATTGGTAACGCTCTCAAACGGATTGACGCTCTTCTTAAGCATACATACCGCGAATCATGGTGTAAATTACCTAAAACTGTTCGAGGATATACTCCCGGAATTCCTGGCTTGACTCGCAGTATCGCAGGATCGGTTACGCCCTTTGCTTCTCATGGCGACACTCAAGAACGTTGGTAACGTTCACCAAACGCTTGTCCCTCGATCTTCTAATTCATACGTCAAATTATGGTGTCCGTCACTAAAATGAGTACTCAATTGTTTCTCTGAACACGAAATTATACTCGAGATACAGCGCGTTAGTTTCTCGGGGGGTGAGCTCTTCGGTAAAAGGTTTGTCTTTATACCAATAGGAAACCTCCTCAAACGGTTTACGCTCTACTTTAATAATCATACCGTCAATTATGCTGAGCAGTGCCAACAGTGTACAGCGGATTGGCTCCAGGATTATGAGGTTTGACTACTGGAATATCAGGATGGATGAAGGTACTGAATTAGCCGTGCTACACACAAGATAGGTGGAAATGTTCTCCCACTGTTTGAATCTCGATCTTCATATTCATACATGAAACTAATGGGCTCCTCATGAAAATGTGTACTATTTTCAATCTCTGAGCACGAAATTGTACTCTCGACTCTGCGGGATTATGTTCTCGCAGGGCAAGTACTTCGGTAATAGGTTTGATCTTATAGCAATTGGTAAGATTCTCAAACAGTCACACGCCCTACTTTAATACTCATGCCGTGAATTATTGTGTCCATTGCAAATAGTGTACAGTGGATTGACTCCCGGAATACCTGGCTTGACTCTCAGTATCACATGGCCGGTGAAGCTCTTGACTTAGCTGTCCGATTCTTACCGTAGTTGGTACTGCTTTCTAACAGTTTGACACTCGATCTTCTAATTCATACATGAAATTAAAGTGTCCGCCTGCAGAAACGACTACTAATTTGTTTCCCTGAACTCGAAGCTATACCCACGATACAGCTGGTTATGCTCTCGGAAGGTGAGGTATCCTGTAAGGAGTATGACGTTTTACATATAGGTAACGTTCTCCAGCGGATTGTCTCAGTACCTTTATATTCATACAGTGAGTTCAGGTGTTCAGTGCCAATACTGTTCGGAATATTTATTCCTGGAATACCTGATTTTCATTTTCGAATCACACGATACCTGCTGCTATTGACTTAGGTGTGCGACTTTCGAAGAAGGTAGTAACATTCTCTAGCGGTTTCACTCTCGATATTGATATTTATACATAAACTTGTGGTGTGCGACCTCGAAAATGACTACTAATTTGTTACCCTTATCATTCAGCAGGACACTCGCTACAGCAGGATTGGATCTCTGGAGGTAAGGTATTCAAAAATGAAATGACTTTGCACGAATTGGTAATGTTACCCCACGGTTTAACTCCCTACATTAACATTGATACCGTGAAATAAGATGTCGATTGCCAATACCCTTCAGCAGATTTACTCCCGGAATACCTGGTTAGTCTAACCGCATCACAGGAATGGTGAAGCTATTGATTTAGCCGTCTCTCACAGATGGTGGCAACGTGCTCGAGCGGTTTGCCTCTCAAGTTCCTAATTCATACATGAAGTGATGCTGCCCGTCACTGAAATGAATAACAATTTGTTCCTCTGAACAAGAAGTTATACTCTCTATACAAGGGGATAGCTGCTCGGATGGTAAGGACTTCGGTAAAACGAGAGACCTCATACCAATCAGCAATGTTCTCCGATGGTCTGACTCTCTTCTTTATTATTCATGCTGCGAATTATTGTGTGTATTGCCAATACTCTTTAGTGGATTTACTGCCGAAAAAGCTGATTTGACTCTCGGTTCCAAGCGGTAGGTGATGCTAGTGACTTAGCTGTTCGGCTGTCGAAGAATGTGGTAACCTTCTCGAGCGGTCTTAGCTTCAATCGTCCTATTAATAAACGAAATTTTAGTGCCAGTCTACTAACTGGAGTATTAATTTATTTCCGTGAACACTGAGCAAGACACTTGCTACAGCATGTTGGGATCACGGAAGGTAAGGCATTTTGTAAAAAGAATGTCTTTATACCAATAGGTAATGTTCTCAACAGATTGACTCACTACATTAATATTCATGCCGTGAATTGAAGTGTCATTTGACAGTACTGTTTAGCGGATTAACACGCAAAGTACCTGTTTCGACTCTCCGAATCAAAGTTTAGGCGAAGACATTGACCTTGCCGTTCGACTCTCAAAGATGGCGGTATCAATCTCAAACGGTTTAAACCTCGATACTTATAGTTCATACCTGAAATTATGGCGCCCGTAGCCAAAACGTATACTAACTTGCTTCCCCGAATACGAAGTTATACTCTCTATACAGCGGGTTGGCTTTACGGAAGATATGGCCTTCGGGGATTGTTAGATTATTTACGAATGCGAAACGTTCTAAGTCTGTTTGACTCTGAACCTTGATACCCATAGCCAGATATTGCGTGTCAAATGACAATGATGTACGGCGGATTTACTCCAGGAATACCTGGTATGTGTCTCCTAATCGCAGGATAGATGATGCTATTGACTTAGCGGTGCGACGCTCGAAGAAGATAATAACGGTATCGAACGGCTTCACACACGATCCTCTGTTTCATACATGAAATAAAGGTGCCTGTCATTAAAATATACTACTAATTTGTTTCTCTAGAATGAAGTTGTACCCACGATACAGCGGGTTTTGTTCCCGGATAGTAAGGTATGCGATAAGGAGTATGACGCTATACTAATAGGATATATTATTCAAAGGATTGACTCTCTACTTCAATATTCCAGCCGTAAAAGTAGGTGCCTATTGGCACTGTTCAGTGGATCAACTTCCGGAATACATGGTTTGACTTTCGGATACAGAGAATACGTGTCATTATTGACTTAGCTGTTGGACACGCAATGAAGGACGCATCGTTCTCCAGCGGTTTGACCATCGATATTCCAATTCATACATTAAATAAAGA